>NC_081416.1:153976292-154221292 GCF_949786415.1 Peromyscus eremicus | reverse complement strand
AGCAGCAGGCACCCTGGGAACACTGGTTATTAAGTCCGACTCTGGACCGACTTCCAAAGTTGGCACGCAGTAGTTCAGTCAGGAGCCAGCATCTTCAAGAAAAACAAGCAAAAAGCACCATTTTTCCCATCCTCTGTGAAAACATTTTTTTTTAACCCTTCTTCTGATGCTAAGGTCCATTTGAAAAAAACAAAAGAAAACAGATCCTTTTCTGGTTTGGGTCAACAGTGAAGATTCTCATATGGTCCTGATCGTTTAGTTGTTATGTCCCTGCAAGCACTGGCTGAGAGTGGAGGGTGCAGTGTGTGCCAAACCTGAGCCAGCTCCCTATGGGACGGATTGTGCCCTGGAGTCTGAAGTTCAACATTTCCTCTTCCACGTGGTGCAGACTCACACCCCCACCTACTTTGTGAAATCATATTATTCTAATGAGAATGCAAATGAAAGGGGAGCGAGTGGGGAATGGTGCTAGCTGAGTGGCTTGTCAGAAATGCTTTCCTAGGGAGGGGGTGGCTGAGCCCGGCTCCCTGGGCAGCAGCCCTGTTTGCTGGGGGACTTGCATTGGGTGGCACATGGCCAAGTCTGAAGGAGACACATCTTCATTGATGTGCCTATTGTTGCTTGTTCTTATTCATGGTATTTAAACAACTCATGCAGGTTTTGACAGCTCTCCCCTTTTTGAATTTATGCGAGTCTTTTTATTTTGGTGAGTTGTCTGAAGACCCATGGTCCTGGGGGCAAAGGAGGAAGGCAGGGTAAAAACAGGCTTGTGTGTGGCATATCTGGAATGCCATCCCCCTATGCTGGTGCAAGTTGGTGTGGGGCTGAAGCATTTGTCACATGGGGACAGGAGAAAGAGCTGGGGCTCTGGGTTAGTCTGCTGGACTCCTAAGCTACTCTTTAGAGAAGGGGACAGAGAGGTAACAGGAATAGAAAGAGATTTGCCTGGGGACCTGTGCACAGATAACTCTCATTATATCTTAAAATGATTCCCAGCCCTTTGTGGCCTTGGGCTTCTATTTTCCTTGTAATGGGTTAGAAGTCCCATGCTATGTCCCCATCACGGAGAGGTGGTTGTTATGGGCCACCTGAGGTCTGGTTATTAAAATCCTTACAGAGGTTTACCTGGATCCTCCCATGTGCAGACAGAGACAGACAACAGGGCTGAGAGATCACGGGGCGTTCATATGCAGCCTGCCTTAGACAGCACCTCTTCAAGGTGGACCAAACTGATTTGGGGTCCTCTGTGGATACTGGATCTGTCAGATATGTAGCCAGGTAGGCTCAAAAATAAAGTTAAGCATGACCCAGAATAAAATAGCAGTTTTCTGTGGCATGTGAGACCTGTGAGGGCTGCAGAGAATACCTGAAGAGTGAAGGGGATGTTGTCAGTGTGTAGCTTGCCTTGTGAGTGAGTCTGGTCCCAGGGGAAGGTGAGGACCCCAGCCTCCTCTGGACCTTTGCAACACAGGGAAGATTCATGCATTTTCTTAATAAGATGTTAATTTTTGGTTGCATGCCGTTAGATTGCAACACATTTTTTAAGGAAAGATGTTATCTTTGTGAAGTTGACTTATTTGCAAACTTAACATAAGCTTTCAAACCCACAGAAAATATGGCAGTGTGTTTATATTTAAAATAGATTAAAAAAATCCAACGAGTTACTGTGAATTCACTTACCACCCAATAATATAGGGATAAAAATAATTTATGCTCCTATTTTAATTAAAAGCAAATCATTTTTATAAAGCAATAGGAGCTCAATCTAGTGGTTAGATCAGGAAGTGGGAGTAGAGACTCTTAGCTTGCTTCTTGGCGTGGGCTGGGCTGGCCTACATTTTGGGGCAGGCTCTTAACCCCGCTCCCTTGCTCTTTGTAATCCCAGCCATCCGGTGTGGGTCTTTTCAAATCGGACAATTAGAGGTTGCTAAGCAAAGGTACTTTATGTGGCTAAATCCTGGCCTTGGTCTAAAAGGTTCATGGTTGATCCCTATGACAGAGAGATTGGGGTAGCAATAACTATATTGGGAATGTAAAATTTCCCACTTGAATACAAATAATTGAGAGATGGGGCAGCAAAATGTGTGTGTCAAGTGATTTCTATTGTCACAGGAATCTCCAAAGCCCATGGACAGAAACATGCCTGGGCCAACTCTGATCTCCATGACTGATCAAGGTAGAAAATGAAATCACAGGGGGGTGGTGTGGATAGAGAAATCTGTCACAAGAGATGCTCAGCCCACAGCCTCAGACTCTGTATCCACTCATAGAGTGTGTGACTGCCATGTACCAGATTGGAGAGGAGCCTGCCTGCTCAGTGTGGGCTCAACAGCCAGAAAGACTCTCTTAAAAAGGGGAATAGTATTAGACTCTGAGCAGGGCTGAGTCTCTAGAACAGTTTTGGACATGCTTTTGGGACACAAAGTGCAAAGAATTGTCTCCATCTTTCAGGGATTCCAGTTCCACAGGGACCACAAAGCAAGGTGACAGCCCTGAGTGTTGAATGACAACTCTGGGCAGCTTGCAGTTAAGTTTTGACTCTCTGGGTACAGCCAGTCAGTGAGAAATTCAAAGTAGATCTGACCTATAAGCCACATCCACAACACTCTGTAGTCACAGGTTGAAGCAGTCAGTGTAGACCCAGGCTCAGGATGTGGCATCTGAAAATGGAGTTCGAACCATGTGTACGTAATCTGTTAACCTGAGTAGTCTGTTAAGAGTTGTCTCTAGTCTTACGACATTGTGATGTTAAAACAAGAAAGGTGAGAATCTATGTCACACACTGTAAAGTGCAGTGCACAAGTGGAGTGAATGTTCCGCTCTTTGACATGTCATTTGCCCTGTTTTTTTTCCTATAAAGGAGAAGCTTTTTTTGTTTGTTTGTTTGTTTGATTGGTTGGTTGGTTGGTTTGGGTTTTGTTTCCTTGAGGCAGTGTCTCTCCATGTAGCTCAGGCTGGCCTTGAACTCATGATCTTTTTTCTCAGTCTCAGATGTGTGTCATCGTGCCTGGCTAAGGGGAAGCCTTTGTGTGTCTCCCACAGCAAGACTAAGAACAAAGAGGCTGGATTGGAGTTTTCTTCCAGAGCTCTGAAAGACCCTGGCAACAACAGAACATCAAAGACTACTGAGAAGCTGGGATTCATTTGGTTGGAAAATGAATACATCCCCATCTCCTCCCTTCCGGTCACATGCCTGTGTGTCCTTGTGATTTCCACTGAGGTGTGGTAGTGAGCAAGAAGGAGGTGACGAAGGACTGGCTTCTTGCTTCCTATCTAGAGGTTCTTTATTGTCAATATTCTTCCTCTACCCACTGAAGACTACCAATTCTGAAAAAGGATCCATTAAACAAATCTCCATGGATGCCATAGACCAGGAGGCATGTCAGTTGCTGCACCTGATTTTTACTTCCTGGAATTAATTAGAAATGACTAGTGGGGACTGGAGAGGTAGCCAAGAGCCCTTACTCTTCTTGCAGGGAACCCAGATTTGATTCCCAGCACATATGCATTTCACAACCATCTGTAACTCTAGTTCCAGGGCATCTGATGCCTTCTTCTGACTTCCGTGGGCACCACACTCATGTAATGTACATATACATACAGGCATGTAAAATACTCATGCATCATGTCAAATTAAATAAATATCTAAAATAGAAGTTGCTAATGTTTTAACGTTAGTTCTTATAGTAGTTATGAAAGTACTGAGGGCACTCATTTTGAGTTTAGCCCAACCTGCATTATCAGAAGGTTTATTCACTTTGGAGTTTAGGTAAGTAATCTGAATGCCCTGTCCTTCAGTTTCTTCCTTGGTAAAATGGATACCATGCTGTCTGCCTAAAACCACTGTGAAAAACACTTGAAGAGAGATGTTTATAAATTATTATTATTAGTCATGCCATAAATAATTCAGGCATGTAGGACATCATGTTCATGTTCATGCTTTGTGTGGATTAGAGTCCTCAGGAAATTTCATGGCAAAAGAAAAGAAATCCCTGGGTCATGGATTTTCTAATTCCAGTTTTGGCCAAGCAGAGCCAGAGTGTGTGGGGGAAACATCTTAAGTCTAACAAGGTGGGGAAGAGCCCCTTAAAAGTTGTATATAAGTCTCCCCCAAAAGGCTCATCCTGTGGAGACTTGATCCCCAGTGGGTATGTCCAATCATCTAGAGGTGCTTGCACTATGAGGACTCTGGCTTTGTCACTAGGTTAATCTACACTGAGGACTGTTAGGAGATGGGGTCTAGCGGGAGGAAGTTGGGCACTTGAGAGGACCCTTCTTCCCCTTTCTCTTTCTGCTTCCTGATCACTATGTGATGGGCATTTCTGTTCCTCCATGCTGTCTCTTCTCACCATGATGCCACCTCACCATAGCTCAGAAGGAAGGAGCAAAGGGGTGACGCGACTGTGACCTTTGAACCATGAGCAACATAAACCTTCCTCCCTTTGAGACAGGCCCACGTATTCATACTCAGCTTTCCACGTCTATGACAAATACCTGAGACAATCAACTTAGAAGGAGAGGGTTTATCTTGGCTCTTGGTGTTAGAGGTGTTAGACCTTAATCAAATGATATCATTGTCCTGCTCAGATGAAGCCATTGTCCTGCTCTGATGATGTCATTGTCCTGCTCAGGTGACCCCAATGTCCCGATCAGATGACCCCATTGTCCTGCTCAGATGATGCCATTGTCCTGATCAGGTGACCCCATTGTCCTGCTCAGGTGACCCCATTGTTCCAATCAGGTGACCCCATTGCTTTGAGGTCTCTATTCTATGGGTTTTAAACTGCTCAGTTCTGCACCAGCCAGGAAGCCACAGCAAAGAGAGAGAGAGACATAGGCCCCATCTCTGTTTAGCACATGTCTCTTAATGACTTAATGTCCTCATATGGGCCCATCTCCTGAAGGCCTCACCATTCTCCAGTAGTGCCATGTGGAGACCGATCCTTTAAATCAAAGACTTTGGGAAACACTGAAGATTCAAACTGTATGCCAGTTGCTGTGGTCTGCCTGTAATCCCAACACTTGGGAGGCAGAGGCAGAAGATTTAAGAGTTCAAGGTCGTCTTTAGCTGCATAGTAAGTTTGAGGCCAACCTGGGCCTTATGAGACCCTTTCTCAAAACAGCAAAAGTGAGGAAAACAACAACAACCGGCTTCTGACTTTTTCTTCCATTATCCTTCAGAATCCCTACATTTAAGAATTAAAGAATTTCCTCTAACTTAGTTACAAAGTACATTTCTCATCCTTTAAACAACCTAGCATCCTTAGCGTCTTGAGTTTCCTGTGGAGTGAGAGAGCAGGAAGATACAGGAGACTTTACCTGTATTGATTATAGTGACCGAATGGGCCAATGATGACCAATGGCCTTTGTAGACTGTGGCTGAGAAACACCATCCTTTAATCCCAGCGCTCAAGAAGCAGAGGCAGAAGGATCTCCATGAGTTCCAGGACAGCCAAGCCTGTTACACAGAGAAACCCTGTGTCAGAAAACCAAAATAAATAAACAAATAGAGAAATAAATAAATAAACCCTTGAAAGAAAGAAAGAAAGAAAGAAAGAAAGAAAGAAAGAAAGAAAGAAAAGAAGGAAAAAAGAAAGGAAGGAAGGAAGAAGGAAGGAAGAAAGAAAGAAAGAAAGAAAGAAAGAAAGAAAGAAAGAAAGAAAGAAAGAAAGCAAGCAAATATTATAACACACCCTTGGTGCCAGCTGTTCTTCCAGTAGAGTCATTTGACCTAGCACAATTAATTTCCCAAATAACCCTGTAGGCTAAGGTGCCATTATGGAATCCCATGCAACAGAGTGGTAAACTGAGGCAGAGAGCAGCTCAGTCTCCTGTTACTGGATCCTGGCCCTACTGGAAATGGATGGCAGAGCTGCCTTTAAGGCAGCCAGTCTGGTTCCAGCAGCCAAGCTCTCGACTGTCAGGGAAGAATGCCTCTTCAGAGACTCAGCATGACACAAACGTACCCTTTCCTGTGGCCAAGTGCTGGGACACTCTTGTACCAGGCACTTGAATCCCAGCACTCTGCCCTGAAAGCCAGGTATAAATGCTCAGGTCTTGAATCTCTGCTTCAGAGGCCAAGGCTGCCGATGGCTCACTGAAGCTGGAGTTGTCTGTTACCCATTCCATTTTCTGAGAGTGTCAGAGGAATGGACAGGGCAGCCCAGATCCCTCCCTCCTCTGTGATCTCCCATTCTTTATCCAGGCTCACAAACATTTTGCCAGGCTGTTGTCATCCAAACCTTGGTGACTGGCATTTTCTCAGGAGTTTAGCATAGGATTAGTGTAAAAAGGGAAGGGAGTTTGGACACATGCAAGATGCCTTCCCCTTCTGTTTGTGCTGCTGGTGTCATGATTTGGTTCTGCAGTGTGCCCTCTGCAGAAAGCTCGTGCGTTGAAAGCTTAGTTTCCAATATAGAGGTGGGGCCCCTGCGTCGTGAGGACTCTGACCTCATCAACAGACTCATCTGTTGATGCATTTATGGAGCACTGGAGTATTGGGAGGGGGTCAGAATTTTAGGGGTGAAGTGTCTCTTGAGCATGTAAGTCTTTGAGTGTGTGCTCTTGAGGGGGCTACTTTATCTTTCCCTCTCATCTGCTCCATTCTCATTTGCTCCCTCTGTCCCCTTCCTTTTCTGGCTACCATGAAGTAAGCATCTTTACCAAGTTCCTGCTCCGCTTCACCATGGCTCAGAACTGCACATCCGGCTGTGGATGGAAGACAGAGTCTGTGAGCCAGAAACAAATCTGTCTTTCTTTAAGGAGATTTCCTCAGGTAATTTGTCACAGCAACGGAAAGCTGACTGGCACAGCTGGGATCAGCTTTGGGGTTCGATATGCTAGGCTGGTAGAAACCATAGTCAGAGGAGCCTGCGGAGGGGAGTGGCGTGGACATCTCATGCATTCTGGTTGTCTTCCTATTTACATTCTCCAGGGCTCTCCCTTCCTCCCTCTTTACATTGCCGCATAATTCCCAGAGTTTATGTTGAATTTAGTTCACAACTTGTAATCTAGAAGTCAGGCATTCTCCCCCTCATACCTCGGAGAAAGAGACTTTCAGAAAGACGACCTGAATTGGAATGTGGAGTGACTTCTAAGGTTACGGTCCTGAAGTCGTTTCCATCCTCACAAAGCATTTGTTCTTTTAAGGGAACCAATATGTTTGTGTAACTGACGCAAAACAAGCTTGACTCTGAAAAGATTTAGCTTAATATCTGCCTATGCATTCCAGGGCCTGGCCGTCTGTGGGCTGCACATTAACGGCCCTGGCGGTGGTACAGCTCGTCACGTATGATATCGGGCACACAAATGTGACGTGATGCCCGTGGACTCTTGAGGGTAATTCAATGTGCCAGCCAGCTCGATGGGCAGAGAAGCTTTAAACATAGTTGTCACAAGTGAGAAAGAGCGCGGGGTCGAAGGCAGACTGGAGAAGCAAGCAGCTTTGGAACCTGTCTCCAAGCCCTAATGAAAGTGTTAATTAGTGGATTGCAGAATTTACAGTGAGAACAGCGACTCTGCCAGTCCCCCCAGTGACACACTCCTCATTAACCATTTCTTTCTCTCGCCCTTCTTTCTCCAGCCGTCTTTTCTGTCTCACCTAATCCATGAGGAGGGTGGCCTAGGGAATTGAGGGAAGGTTATTTTGGGGTGTGTGTGGGGGGTGGGAATGGGAGGGCTTTTATGGTAAGAGAAGGCCTGTGGGGCACATAGCTGTCTGAAGTTTATAGGAATAAATACACATTTAATCTGTATAACCATTAATCTTTCTTTATGCAGAAATGATTAGTAAATTGGGTTTTTAAACAACTGCTAAGTGTACACATTGGCGTCATAGATTAACTTATTTCTGAAACACTTGATTTTTATCACTCTGCCTAATAATTTATCACCTGATTTATTGGGTGATATGATAAATCATGCACTATTTATTGTTTATCCTATAAGGAGGGCAGCGATTTGTTAAGTGGTGATGAAACCCAGCCTGTGCTTAAGGAAGTCTCTTTGCTGGCTGTGGTACTTGGTGGAGTAAGTCTTCTACCAGGAGTGGGGTTATCCCCAATGGACTGTTGACTGTGCTTAAACAGTTTTAAAAACACAGCCAACAGTCTTAAACCCTACCCATACTCATTCTGTTAAATGTGGTGCTCTTTGTTACAAGGACCTGAAGTGTGATGGCCATGCTTCATTCCCTCAGATTCTCTCCCAGAACAGTTCTGAGTGTTCTCTGAGCCCAGAAGGTATCTTGGTGCATGAGGCTCAGGTGGCAAGAATAGCTGAAGGCAGAGTGAGGTCTCAAACTAGGTCTTGATCTCTGACCATATTTAACATCTTCCTAGGGTTGCCAGGAGCATATCATGAGGAGTTTCTCAAATGACCAACACCTAGAAAGCTGGCTAATCCTCTTACCTGGTGGCGGGAGACCGGGTATTCTGTGGGTCTTTCAGACCTGGCAACTTGCCCTCCATTCTGTTTAGGTCCTTGTATCTGCCTAGCTCCCTGGCTGACTTATTTCAGAAAAAAAAAAACAACAATTCTCCATTGTACTTTATTCTTAGTACAGGTAACACTGAAAGCTCGCTGGGGACTCCCCGATGCACCGAACTCTTCACAGTCAGAGTAGGAGAACCTCTAAGCACTCTGCCCTTGACCTTAGGAGGCTAACTGCAGTGTATGGTTTTGGTAGGGAGCACTATAGCTGGTGTGAATGCCCATGTCTGTAATCTCACTGAAGGACGAGGCAGGAGAATCCTGAGTTCTAGGCCAGCCTTGGCTACATCATGAAACCCTTTCTCAAGAAAGTCAAAAAAGGGTAAACAAACAAACAAACAAACAAATAAAAAACATAGAAGCAAGTCTGGGTCTCCAGAGGCCATCCTCTACCTGAAAGGACACAGAGAAAATGCCCCTGAAATGATACATACGAAATGCATACATATGAAAAGGAGGGAAACCCACTCCTGTGCTGATCAGTTCTCTCCCTGCTGAATGTGTCGAAAGTAGTTCTTACCCAGGGCTGAGCCCCATAATTGATTATCTGATACCAAGTGCTTAGCCCTGAAATCATATAATACAAGCAACACTAAACAGAATGAGGAGGTTGTATTTATATAGTTATGCATATATTATATTATATATACATATATATGGATATACAACAATTAAAGAACATTAGGCCATGAATAAGAGAGGACACAAAGGAGGGAGGAAAAGGGAGGAGAAAATGATGTAATTTTTAATTTAAAAAAAATGAAATAAAAACAGAATGAAATTTTAAAATGTATAGGATGTGCTCCTGCACTCTGGTTCAAGCCCTACCTGAAGGAATCTGTGTCCTAATGCTTTCTTGTCCCTTTCACTTTTATGCTTAAGCCAATTTGACACAGTGTTCCAATTTTTAGAAATTCTCATTAAGCTTGTAGTTCTATTATGGCTATGTCCATGTTTTTCCATCACAAAAGTGCCTTGTATGGAGAGAAAGCCATTTTCTCCTTTCTTTTCTCTCCTTATCCTTAGTGAATATATATTGTGTTTTCCCAGCTTAAGCCTTGGCAGAGGTGCCTGGGACTGTCACTGTATCCAGACGCATCCCACCGGGACTAGTATTATGTCCTACAGTCGCTGGTCAAAACTTTAACAATTACTATTGTGGCACACACCTGCAATCCTTGTTACCGGGAAGGCTAAGGCAGGAGGATCCTAGGCTCACAGTCTGCCTGGAGTAGAGGGTGAGTTCAATGCTATTCTGAGAACCATAGTGAGCTTCTCTCTCAAAATAAGAATAAAGGGCTCAGTAATAGAGCACTGATGTAGAATGTGCAGGGTCCTGGCGTAGATTCCTGGGGTCACAAGAAGACAATTGCTTCATCTCTTCTAAGTGGAAGCTGGTAGCAGATTATCTAGTTTATCAACACTGAGGTAAGGCCTTGTGTACACATGCTGTGCATGGCCTGTGTGTACCTAGTGAAGGAGTTGTGTACACATGCTGTGCATGGCCTGTGTGTACCTAGTGAAGGAGTTGTGTACACATGCTGTGCATGGCCTGTGTGTACCTAGTGAAGGAGTTGTGTACACATGCTGTGCATGGCCTGTGTGTACCTAGTGAAGGAGTTGTGTACACATGCTGTGCATGGCCTGTGTGTACCTAGTGAAGGAGCTGTGTACAAATGCTGGGTATGACCTGTGTGTACCTAGTGAAGGAGCTGTGTACAAATGCTGGGTATGACCCATATGCACCCATTGGGAGCATTGTGTACACATGCTGTGTATTGCCTGTGTGTATCTAGAGAAGGAATTGTGTACAAATGCTGGGTATGACCTGCATGCACCCATTGGGGGCATTGTGTATACGTGCTGTGTATTGCCAGTGTGTACAAAAAGAAGCAGTTGTGTACACATGTTTTATATGACCTGTGTGTACTCAGCAGAACACATTTCACATTTGATCTGAACCAAAGGCCCAGGGGCCAGCACACATTTTGATGACAGACCCCAAGCAAACATGAGCTAACTCTCTATTTTGAAGTGAAGAAAGACACCTTTGTTCTTGTCTTATTCACTGATGTCTTCCATTGTAAAGAGCCTGAGTAGGCCTTTGGTAGAGGCTGAGCCTCTGTGATAGGGGGATGATAAATTAAGGATGGCTGAAAGGTTTTCTTTTTCTTCTTTTTTCCCATCAAAACAGTAGAATCTACTGTCCCTTCATTTTAATTTGGGATGGGCTTAATAATTTCTTTGGTCACTAAATTAGGCCAAAGGGATGATCTTGGTATCATAAAAATAAATGAACAAAACATAAAGGCATCTGCATAGCCAAAGCAGTAATTGCCAGAGTCAAGAATCCTAAAGAATGGGAAAAGATATCTCCCTCTCAAACAAGGTTCATATCCCAAATATATAATAACTCACAGAACTCAACATTAAGAAAATAAGTAACCCAATTTAAAATAAGCAACGGCCGAGTGTGGGACATACCTGGAAAACAAGTACTTGGAAGACAGACAGATGATAATGACTTTGAAGCCACTCCTGTGACAGAGCAAGGCCCTGTCATAAGAAGTCAAGGGCTAGGAACTTAAGTCAGGGTAGAGCCCCTGCCTAAAATCCACCAGTGGGGTTTGAGAGTTAGCTCAGTGGAAGAGTACTTGCTGAGCATGCCAACAGCCTTCTATTCCATCCCCAGAACAAAAGGAAGAAAGAAACAAGGAAAGAAACAAAGACAGGATCTGAATTGACAATTTCTTAGAAGACCACATACAATTAGATATACATGGGAAAAGCTTAGCACTACACATTATTAATGAAATGCAAATTAAACCCACGAAGAGCTATGATATCACTCATGTTCAAATGTCTTCTCTGGAAAAGATGGATGACAGCAAGTGTTGGAGAGAACGGAGAATGACGGCCAGCCTGCACACGCTGTGGAGGGAAGCGTGTGCAGCCATTAGGGAAAGCAGCATGGATGCATCTCAAGAGAAGAATGCACTTCTCCACGGAGCTCCTGGCAGAGGGCCGGGTGAGTACTGTTAGAATGATTAGCCAAGCTTTCTCTTTCCCTACTTTCACTGGAGACTGTCAAGTTCAGTGCCCCATCGTGGACAGCCCCAAATCCCAAATCTCCATCGCAGGCATAAAATACTGGGAACATACAGGAATATGTTATGTCACTTTCAAGAAAGGACAGACAGAAAGTGGCAGTTCCATTTTGAAACATTTTTCTTCCTTGAGTTGCTCTGAGAAGAGCCCAGGAGCTCTCATAAACTGCTCAGGTGGGCAAACTGCAGAGTTTGGAGGGTCAGCCTTTGGCAACTTCTAGGTTACCCTTGTCCCCAGGGAGCCTATATGTTTTGGAACCTGTTTATTCCACATCCACATTAACTTTATGAAGCTAATACTTCATAAAGTGCCATTTG
This sequence comes from Peromyscus eremicus, assembly GCF_949786415.1. Classification (NCBI taxonomy): domain Eukaryota; kingdom Metazoa; phylum Chordata; class Mammalia; order Rodentia; family Cricetidae; genus Peromyscus; species Peromyscus eremicus. The sequence goes on along the minus strand of NC_081416.1, from coordinate 154,209,377 downwards.
CCAATAATGTCACCCTGTAATTACATCCTCTGAACTCACTCTGCCTGTGCATATGATGTTTTCATTCTGTAGCTCCAGCCTTTTATAATGTTACCAATTGACACCATAATTAGTATAGTTTACTGCCGCACTGATTATGAGCGGCCTCCTTGTCAATCAGCTTCTGTTTGTTTCTGTTTGAGGAACCATTATTCCTTTACCTCTAAACCTTGGCTAATTTACAGGGCACATGGGTACAGGGATGCTTGGTGTGTGTGAGGAAGGGATGTTATGTGCTCGGGTGACTTCGTGCACATGACTCTCTAGCTCAGAAGTGTTCATTTCACCTCCGACCTTCTGCAGAAGCACGTTAGCGGCAGCCATCCAAGCACAGAGGGTCAGTTGCCCTAGTATTTGTGACAGGTTGGGGTTTGGGGTAGGTGTCACCCCTAATCTCTTTATGGAGAGCCTCATGACCTTTGCCTGTGCTCTCTGTGGTTCGGTTTCCTTCACCCAGTTCTCCTTCCTACCTTACCTGCCTCTGGAGCCTTCAAAGAGCTAACAGATGTGAAGAGCTTTTGAAATAAGCGTGTCATATAAATTCAAGGTGTTTGGGAATGGTTTTCTCATAAACCTGCCAACACTATCTTTTTGGAAAAGACAGAAGTCACAAATCCACTCTCGTTCTAATTTACCCTGGTATTTCCTCAGCAGATGGCTAAAGTGCTCCTTGTCATGTGTCCTCTGTGCCAGCACCTATAGACCAGTGTCTTCTCAATAAACTAAGGACTATAGCATTGAGGGACTGGTTTTCTGTGATGCCTGAGAGGTCATGGGGTCAGGATAACAAGCAAACCCTTCCCATCCCCCAGAGTTTTCAGTTCTCCACCTGCAGACTGCAGGTAGCTTCCAACTCGGTTCTTCCAGAGTACACAGAGAGACTTCAAAACCTGGGTTCTTCTTCAAGAAGCAGCCCAGAGACCTAGCTCTGGGCTCCCAGGTGCCATCTGTACTCTCCGGGTACAGGACAATTCATCCTTGTCCTTGTTGCGAGTTGCATGTGTGGAACACCTGGAACCTTCTCTCATGGGATTTAAGTCTGGAGAGGGAGCTAAGGACAGAATTAGGGAGTTCAATTTTAGTGGGTGGGCAAACATGTCTTCAGTGCAGATTAGGAAGCATAATGACTGATACTTGCTTACCTCTTCACCCTAGCTCCTAGTCTAGCTCTTATGAGGCTCAGATGCTACAGTGGGCTGGAACTCCGGTGGACCCTGATGGCTGCCTCTACTGCAGGTTCCTAGCTTTGCCCAAGCAGCTTCCATGATAGAAATCTTCATCTTCCACCAGATAGCATCTAACACAGCCTGGTTCCCACTGCTCTTCTGGTCATCAAGTGTGGTGGTGGTGGTGGTAGTGGTGGTGGTGGTGGTGGTAGTGGCCCAGTGCATCCTTCCTATGACATGCAGCTTTGGGTCTGGAGCACCCTCCCCATACATTCAGCTATGGGTTCCAAGAATTCTCCCAGGCATACATCTGGGAATAAATGCATCCTTGCCAGGCATACAGCTGGGCATTTAGAACCTCCTACCTTTGTATGCAGCAGTAGCATAACCCGCTCCCAGCATGCAGCTGTGGCTTCCTTTATCCTCTTGGGAGCTGTACAGAGCGAAGATGCTTTCCGTTCAAGCCTTCTGTCCATTCCATCTTGCTTTTCCTTTCGTCTCTTTTTCCCTTGCCCAGGACACCTAGGTTACAAGTTCCAAAGGTCAGCCTTCTTCAGTTGTGAGAGCCCCGACCAGTGACACTTCACTTCCAACTACCTGCTCTCGGATTCTGTGAGGTCTCGGCCCCTCTCTCTCTAGCTCCTCTAAGGTCCTAACATGTATTTTCCACACAAGGCTGGGTGTAATCACATATATACCGTTTGTGAGCGGTGGGGTGCAATACAGCGGTGCACACAGCAGGCAGTCCTAACTCCCAGGGACCTGCATCAGGCTGAGGAAGGACACTCCCCTGCCTCTGCTTGCTCCAGAGCTGAAAGTAGTGGTAACACTGAAGGCCTGTGTCCTCAATGGCACAGTGCACTTCAGAACGCATCCATCTTCCCTTTCTTCCCCACCCTTCCCCAGTCTCTTCCTTATCTATTATCTTCTGCTTGGAACTCCTCCCTCTAATCCCCCAAGTCTCCTTTTTAATTGCATATGTATGAATGCTTTACCTGCATGTATGTCTGTGCACTGTGTACATGCCTGGTACCTGAGTAGGTCAGAAGAGAGTGTTATCAGATCCCCTGGAACTGGAGTTGTAGGTGGTTGAGAACCACCATGATGGTTATGGGAATCAAACCTGTGTCCTCTGCAAAAGCAACAAGTGCTCTTAACCACTGAGCCATCTCTTCAGCTCCCACTCAGGTCTCTGAAGGACTTCTCTTGACTCTTCTCAACCCCCTTCCCCAATTCCTGGACACCTCCACCTTGGTGCTCAGTTTAGAAGCTGGCCATCTTGGCTATGCAGGACTTTGTAGACAAGTCCTAGTCACCAGAACAGATTTCAAGCCTCGGAGGAGGACACGCATGTCATGTCTGCTGCATTATTGCCGCTTAAGTTCCACTCTGGATTCAGCATTCCTGTTTAGTTGCAGAATTCAACAGAGAATATCGCCAGATTCCAAATCTTTTGTCAATGTAATTAAGCATACCATCTTTGCAGGTTTGTGCTTCAAAAGATGCATCATCTCCCCTCACTCATTTGTTCTATCTGAGCTGCTCTGAAACTTTTAACCTGCCCCATCCCTTGGAAGGAGTTTTGAGTTTTAGGCTGGTAATTTATGTTTATGCTGAGCGTGCAATTTCTTTTCTGCACCCAGAATGATTAATAGACTCCTCTCTGTAAATTAGTATGGGAGAGGACAGAAGGAAATTGCTAACCAAACCAAAGAATTTCTCTGTGTTCTAGTGACTCTGTCCATCTCTTTCTTATTCCTGGTTCGCAGATGCTCCAATTCACCTGGACCTTGTGCCTTTGGCAGCAGGAAGGCTTGAGAAACAAGGATCAGCCAGCCACACTCACTCTTCAAGCTATGCCTTCTCCTTCACCCCCAAAGCTAAGAATGCCTTTCAAATCTTTTAAATGGTTGAAAGCTTCAAAAACAAAAAAAGAATAATATTTTATGACACGTGAAGATGATATGAAATTCAAATTTCCTGTCCCTAAATAAAGTTTTGTTGGAACACAGCCACACTCATTCATTTACGTATTGTCTAGCTGGCTTCGAGCTGTGCGGAAAGAGCAGAGTGGAAACGACAGGGACCTTATGGCCCATGAAGTCTAAAATATTTACCATCAAGCCGCTGAAGAAAGTGTTTGCCGACACCTGCTTTAGGAGAAGAGCAAGGATTGCTTGCTGCCTCAGGTGGTTGTGGGCTTTGGAACTGCCTTGGCCTGCGCAGTGCAGCCCCCTCTACTGCACCTCCAGGAAATTTGCATGGATTTGAGACCTCTTTCAGCCTGGACCTACACACAGGCGGAGCCCAGGGTTGTGTCAAGAACCAATCACCGCGGTATGTTCTCCCCCAGGGAAGAGCCATTTGTTCTGTGTGATGGCCAGTTGAGTCTAGGGCATCATTGAGATTTGTGTTAAGACAACCGAGAAAAAAGTAGGGCTCATTCAGATATACATCCGGGCATTCTGAGGAGGGACTGACTGCAAGCACCTGGAGTCCACAAGGATGATAAGGGCTTCAGAACTAATAACACGCTTTCAGCCCTGGGGAAAGCCATCCCTATTGTCCCCAGCGCTCCTGTGTTTGGTTGGGTGCATGTATTTTGACTTCTATCTGAACTTTTCTGTCTAGTGTCTAGTTGTAGGGAGTCAAGTGTGTGTCCCTTATAATAGAGGCCCTGGCTCTCACACACCTACTGGCCCATACTCACTGGCTGGGAACATCTGTCCCTGGTCCTAGGCAGACTTGGGGAAAACCTAGTCCTGGACCAGAAGCTAATTCCATTAAACTCAATGAGTATAGTTGCTCTCCCAAACTCTGCTGAACTGCTCGGGCCTTCTCTGGGATGGGATGTCCAGAACTCCATGGCCATAGTAAGAAAGAGTCCACACCTGAGTTGACGGGATAGCCATCGGTCTCCAGCCCTGCCATCCCATTCACCTCGTCCAAGGTTGGGACATGGGCTGGTGGCCTGGCCAAGGAGGCACGGTGATGGAATGGAGATCGTGAGGTGCATGGGGGTGATCCTGTCACTGCAGAGGCTCAACCGCTTCAGTACATCTCTGAGATGTTCTGAAGCTTGTGGTCCTCCTCAGTGGGAGTCCTAAAAGCACTATACTTCTCTTGGGTTTTGTAAAGAATCATCAATAGAAAACAGGCAAAGGTCAAGGAAAAAATACTGCTGCCATTTGTTCCTGGTGTCTGTAAACGAGGATGCCTGGGTTGAAAAAATGCCTCCAGGAACAGGGGCAACTTGGTACCACCTGAGCAACCATCCTTTTGGGTATGGATAGGGTCCACATCTTAACATCCTGCTGAAGCAGATGTGGCAGTTATTCCAAGCCACTTGTGGGGAAATATGGAGCTGAGATTAGGGGTCTTGTCTCTGATCTCTCTGCTGCTGTAACAGTGGCACATTAGGTTCCTGGTCTAGGCATTTAAAGCAACATGGATTTCAGAAAGGGCGTCTGGAAAAATGAAGAGCAGCATGTGACTGCCTGTGTTCTCTGGATATGCACGTCGCCCAGTAATGTTAACAGTCTGCTCTGTCTGCTTTTCCTACCTACCCACGTGCTGAAGGAGGTGACTCACTCCAGAAAGCTCTAGTCTGCAGTAGAGATGGTGACAGACTCTTTGGGGGTGCCCTCCATGTTACAAAGAACTCTGAGGTTTCACGGACAATTAAACTGGTCCAGAAAACAGCCTGTGGCTTCTGGGGGCTAAAAGGAACCAATGCATACGGACTCAATTTCCTGTGTGGCATGGATGTGTTTAAGCATAAAGGAAGAAGGTGCTTGGGATTTAGAGTGTTTGAGTTCTGCAGGCCCCAGATTCCTAGCTGGGGTCTCCTGTTGCCAGGACCCACAGTAGATTTTTCGACAGTCCTGAGGACCTTCATCCAGCATAATGCCTCAAGCTGATTCTCTTATAGCAACATTCTGTTTACAAGCTAGACTGTAGGATGACTCTCACTTGGACTTTCCTTTTGATTCATTCAAATGAAGCCATTGGGGATGGTTCTTGGTGATACTTTCTGACCACATGGGAGAGACAGGGGCACAGACTGGTCTTGGAGATACTCAGATATTTCAGCTGGGTTCAGGAGAGAACACAGTGTGGAGAGATACAGGCATGGACTGCTGTGGCCCTGCTCCACATCGGAGTAGAGAAAATTCTTCCTGTCAGTTCAAGAGAGATGGGACAAGGCAGGGGGACTGAGAGGGGTGTTGTCTTGGTGAAGCTCTCGAAGAGAAAACCTCCTTTCCTAAATCCAACCAGGCCTATTCTGCCAGGTAGCAGAACATGCCCCAGTCTTTTGTAGAAGACACTGGAAAGCAGGTCTTCAGGAAGGTGATGATCAACTTCCTGTATCCACAGGACCAAGGAAGAAGCAGGGGCTTTTGATAGACCAGCTGAAAGGGTCACCAGACAACATGGAAGAATTCAGGTGCCATTGTTGGGATTAGAATGAGTATACTAAAGGCAGGAAAATCCAGAACAGTGACTCTCAGCCCAATGGCCAAGTTTGCCCTGGAGAAAACTCTGATTCCTGGAGGGTCCTGGCAGGTTGAGGAGCTCCACAGATTCAGAGTCCATCTAGCTCAGGTGTGGGCAGCCTGGCTGGAATGCTGTCTTCATTGTGAGTGTCTGGGAGGGATGAGAACCAGGGCTCTGTTGGGAGGAAGCAAAGGATGGGGCTGACCTTGGTCTCTGTTGATGAAAGGACGTGCCTCCACGTGACAGGAGAGATTTGTTTGCTTGGGAACTCATTTTCCTCAGCCTCAGGTAGAAAAATTAAGCCATCCATTTGCTCTGAATGAGCCTGAATCCCCTCCCTGAGGTATAGTGGTGTTTTCACTAAATTCCTGCTCCTGAGAAAACCCATTAAGGCAGTATTTGTTTTTCTGGCTATAACCAGGGAGGCAACTGGTAGTGATATTTGAAGAGAAGAAATCACTTCAAGAAAGTTTCAGATGCCTGGAGTGATGGTTGAAATCCACAGGCAGGGTGGTCAGTGTCTGAGGTGGTAAATGATGTTTGAGGGTTCAGAAGGGGGGGTTAATTACCAGCTGGCAAAGCAGGTGATTTCCCACAGTCATGCCAACATCACATTTTCCTCAGACAAAATTCCACAAGGCTGCTCTTTCTAACTCGTGTGACTGCCATCTTCTTAGATGACCTTTTGAGTGGAGGGAGATGAGATGCCAGGGCATTACCCCTTAGAAGACTGGCTTTGAAGAATAAAACAGTATGAACCCACTACTTCTAAACAGTCTAGGAGGGGTACTGGGATGAGGTAGAAAGGGGTAGACCCTGGATGGGCCGCATGAGAACTGAGGAGCATAGAGGAAGTAGAGGGTGGGAGATGTGCTTATGAAGGCTGTGATGGTCCTCAGCCTTCCTCCAGGGCTGAGGCAGCAAGGGAGAAAGGATTCAGGAAGAGCCATGAAAGCCAAGTCTCTGGCTGAATGTTTCCATCTGCGGCTCTGATTGAATTATGAGGAACAAGGAGTTTGGGGAAGCTGTTGGCCAATCCCAACCATGCTGTGGCAAATGAGGCCCTTTGGCCTTTTGGAAAACCCATGCTTTATTAAAGCAAATTAAAAGTGATTGAGTCCTTCTGGTCCCTTCCCTCCTCTCCCCACCGTCTCAGAGGCAGTCCCACACTGCTTCCCATTGTTTTAGCTTCAGATAGCTTACACTGTTGAAGGCTAACCTGCAATTACCCTGCCTGCCAAAAGTGATGGCTGTCACTTAAGAGAAAAACCTGCCTGCTCGCCTTCTACAGGGCCTCTGGATCACACCAGAGCATCTGTCTGCAATCTCTTCTACTTCAACACGAGCTTTGTTTGAGCCAGCCCAGTGGCAGAGAAATGACAGGGTTGCTGGTAGCCAGATGAGGTGGTGGGAGGGGCGTGAGATTGGCTCTGAGGATGCTACACCCACCAGCAGAGTTAGTTCAGGGCATAGTTCCTGTTGCCACCAGGGAGAGCTCAAGTATGGTGTCTACTGCTTGAGCATCTCAGAGAAGAGCAAGCAGTTTGAGGGACCATTTTGTGACTCTATGCAAACAATGGAATCAGACCCAAGTCGGTAAATGAGGGTACAAGAACAAGCAGATAGCCAAGTCTGCTTGCAACAATTTATGAGTTAACACATGCCCAGGGACTGGATAGGACTCTAGCCTGGCTCCACCAGAGAACCATATCCCTCAGTCTTTGATCAAACTGGCTTTGCTTATGATTCCCAGTCATTATAACAGATGCTTAGAAATAGTTCCCCCCAAATGTAAACTCATCACCTGAGCCCTAAGACCTCTAGAAAGGCCTCTGAAGGTCTGAAGTCATTCTCCTCAACCTGAAGTCTCCTTGGATTCTTGGAATGACAGGACAGTGGATCTAAACTCTCCCAAAGCAACTGGGTAGAGCATCCCCAAAGTTGGGGCAGTGGTCTATAAAGGTGAGGCATGGGAACCAGATGGTTTCTCTCAAGTGATGCCAGCTGTGACAACTTAGAGCTGCCTCTGGAACCATGCCCTCCTCAGGACTGCTTCATTATGCAGACTCCTGGCCCCTTCCTCCAACTCTTCCTCTATTCAAATCTAAAGCTCACATCAGTGCCGTAAAGATGTACTTGGGTGTCACTGAACCCCTTTATCTGTATTTCCCAATGTGGTTACATCAATTGAATCTCCTTTTCCTGCTTTTCTCCATTAATCATCCTTTTAATTGACATGTTAGGATGTGCAGCTAAGCCTTGTCTGGACGTAGATGTCCTACCCTCGAGAATCACTACATAATGATAGCAGTCCTAGGAAGCACTCTGCTTCCAACCATCCCCAGTCAGTGGAACCCGATCTTCATTAGAATCAGAGGAATCCTAGAGGAAATTCTGAGTTATCTGGAAACCACACGGAGAGAAGGAGGCTAGAAGTGTGTGATGGATGTCTACCACGTATGCCAAGAGCCCTCAGACCACCTCTGCTTTGGTGGGTGACACGGAAGTGTACATTTCCTTGCTCTCTGCCATGAGTCACCCTGGCCAGAGCTATTCTAGAAGAATTGAGTCAGAGGGACTCGGAGAACAATTTGTTACCTCTCAAAGCCACTATAGCACTGTCTGGGATAGAATCACCTTCAGGGACCCAGGGGCCGGGGAAAGGTCCCTTTAGAGGGTGTGTTTAGACAGTTTCTCCTTATCAGCAAAATAAATCAATCTTTGTAGCTTAAAACCATAGATTCAGGCCTCATTCCTTCTCAACTTTGGGCATTCTCTTAGCCTGTGTGGGTCTCAAATCTAGTTCTAATAAATTCATTTCTCTAGACTTCGTGAAAACAGACATTCTCCTGAGAAAGGCATCATGCTTGATTTAAAAATAGAGTATCTGTGATATTGTGAAATATAAATGCAACCCTCAGCCCCTGTTTCCTGGCACACAAACCTGAAAATCTCTGGAATTTCCAAAATGATCAATGTCTTTTGGATGCTAATAAGATTACCAGTGGCTGGCAGCCCTTTCACACAGCCCTGAATGGGGGCTCATCACTGCAAAGATCTAGGTAGGCTTAGAGAATTGGGACTTGCTACCCCAGCCCTCAACCTTTGGGATAGGGGGAGGGCTTAAAGGTTAAGCTGATTTTCAATAGCCAATGATGTTATCCATCATGTCTCTGTAATGAAGCATCCACAAAAACTCAATACAGCTGGGTTCAGAGAGCTTCCAGACAGTGGAAGACATGGCTTTCTCTAGTGAGTGGTATGCCTGGAGAGAGTAGAAACTCTACATCATTTTTTCACACCTATCTTATTCCTCTCTTCATCTGCACCCATTGTACTACCCTAAATCATAACCAGCATTTCTGTAAGTTATTTTGGAAATGAACCAAATCAAGGAAGAACTGTTGGGAAACCCAATGTACAGCCAGCCAGTCACAAGCATTTGTTGAACAATCTGGAGTGTGGGGTTGGGCAGTCTTTATGACTGAACCTTTGACCTATAGGACATAATGGCATCTCTAAGAAGCTAGTGCCAGACTTGGATTGAGCTAGAGATACTGGCTTTTGTCTACTGGCTACGTGGTTGCTGATGGGAGAAATCTCCATACTTTTTTGAGGTAACAGGATTCATCTGTGTTGATTATTACAGTATTTTCCTAAGCACTGGATATTTTTCACTGCCTCTTCCTCTTCAACATTTGCCAGGCTGAAGGATCACACAGAAAACTTCCATAACCCAAGCTGAGATGCTGGAGGCTGTGAGAGTCACTATTTGTTACTGTGATAAAATGTCCAGGAAAAACAACTTTATGGGGGAATTGTTTATGTAGGCTCACAGTTTCTGAGATTTCAGTGCATGACTGGCGCACTCCTCTGCTAAGGGCATCATGGCAGAAAGGTAATGTGGAAGCTGCTTACATCATGGCAGCCAGGAAGCAAAAATGCTGGAAGCATCCAGGATAATTTAAGCTCTTCAAAGTCACAGCCATACTGGCTGCTTTGGTTAGTTTTTGTTTGCTTGTTTTCAGATTTTATTTTATTTATTTTTTGTGTATGAGTATTTGCCTGAATGTAAGTGTATGTGTCATGTGCATACCTGGGGCCCGAAGAGGTCAGAAGAGGGCATCAGATTCCCTGGAATTGGAGTTACAGATGTGGGTGTTGGGAACCCAGCCCAGGTCGTCTGCAAGAGCAACAGATGTTCTTAGCTTCTGGTCCATTTCTCCAGTCCCCTGTTGATTAGTCTTAGCTGTCAGCTTGACATAACTTATGCCAACCTGGGAAGAGTTTCAGTAAAGGAACTGTCCAGGTCAAGTTGATCTGTAAGCATGTCTGTGGGGGATTGTCTTGATTGTTACTTGATGTAGGAAGACACAGTTCATTGTGGGCAGCACCATTTCCTGGCTTTGGATCCTGGACTACATAAAAGTAGAGAGGGCTAACTGAATGGTAAACGGGCAGGCAAGTGGGTGGGCAGGCAAGTAAACAAGCAAAGTTAGGTTTATTTTCTCTGTTCTCTTGATTGTGGATATGGTGTGACCAGCTTCTTGAGTTCCTGCACTGACTTCCCATCAGTGATGCATTTTAACTGAGAATTGTAAACAAACATCACAGACCTTTTTTCTATTGTGTTGCTTTTTGTCAGTGTATTTGTCACAGCCACAGAAATAAAACTGCACCAGTGAACCGTTATTCCAACTGGCCCCGTACCATGGTTTCCATCACTGCCCAGTTACAGCACTACATCATGGCTCTGTCACTGGAATAACCTGATGAAGCCAGGGATTGTAGGTAAAAGAGACTTCAGAGGACACCTCACATTCAAACCACAGTACAAGCTCACTATGGCTCAGTGTGTCATCACAGCTAACACAGGCACAATATGACAGAAGTCCTCAGAGCTGGAAACCAAAGGCATTTGAAACAGTAGTGAGGCCTGAATATGACCTGTGGAGAAAAGAGGATTGGAGGTAAAGAAAGCAGAGATTTTCCGCTATCGTGTAGGCCATTGCCTACTTGGCCTTTGCAAGGTTTGGAGGGAGAGGCTGTAACTTCAAGAGATGATTCCGGGTGGCTTTTTCTGCATTTAATACCCTGGGCTTTGAAAATAATTCACTTGACTAGATTTGTTCCTATTTTTGTGAGGAAAAAAAAAGGAATTTCATCGAGTTTAAAGGTGAGCATACTGTCTGTCTTTCTGTCTGTCTCACTGTCAGACAAATACAAGTCTGGCCAAGAAGTAATTACAGTAGGAGCAGCAACAAATACCCAGGGAGAAAGCAAAGGCCAACATCCTGACACAGAGCAAGCAGGCTCGGCCTAGGCACTGGGAAGAACTCTCTGTTTGAGAGAGAGGGAGAGAGGGGGGAAGGGAGAGAGAGAGGTGGTAGGGGGAGAGAGAATTAATTAAAGAGGACCCAAAGGAAAAAAATGGAAGTACATCGTTATGAAACTTTTACTGGGGATTGAAGGCAGGGCTTCTTGCTTGCTAGACAAACACTCACTGCTGAGCTATGCTCAAAGCAGCCCACTCATCATCTAGGCAATTTACTACTCAACCCCAGCCCCAGCCCCTCACTGGGGGGGTTCTAGGCAGGGCCCTACCACTGAGCCACGCCCCAGCCCCTCACTGGGGGATTCTAGGCAGGGGCCCTACCACTGAGCCACGCCCCAGCCCCTCACTAGGTTATTGTATGCAGGTGCTCTACCACTGGCCTGTGCTCCCAATCCCTTGGTGATTTCTAAGCAAATTTTCTATTGCTAAACCATATTCCCAACTCATTCTTGGTGGGTTGTAGTCAAACTCTCTACCACTGAGCTACTTCTTCAGAACTTTTAATACTTCTTATATTGAGAAACAGTCTCACTGAGTTTTCTAGGCTAGGCTTGAACTTACTCTGTAGGCCAGGTTGACTTTGAATGTATGATCCTCATGCCTCATCCTTTCAAGTAGTTGGGATTATATAGACTTATGCCACCAATCCGAGTTCTGTGTGTATGGGGGGGGGTAAAGAGGGAGGGAGAGATTGGGGTCAGGGAAGAATATCAGTTATTTATAAGCTTGCATCAAACATCCACATATCACTGTCAGAGGGTGATTTTTAAGTGACTTCTGGGGAAGCTTGCAGGTGATGAGTTTTATTCTGAAGAAAGGAGAAAACTCAGTTTCTGAAGACATAGGTGAGATCCATCAGGCAATAGAAAGCAAACCACCCCTGTGTACTTTTATGAATGCCGTACTTCCTGAGAACCTGCCGGGCACACAGGCGTGTATGGCAAGTGATGAGACAAGGACTGGTAAGTACCCTTTATGCAGAAACCTCTGAAGAAATGTACTGAGCAAAGACAAGACACAGGTTGAGTCATGGATGTCCTGGAGGTGGGGTATCCAACACTGCACACATGGAGAGCCTGTTTTAGCAGGGGAGAAAGGTTATTCCCAAAGATGTTCAGCAAGGAAGGGCATATGTAGAGAAACTGAAACTCATAGTAGGTGATAGGAAAGTTTTCCCAGAGGAAGAGCAGACAGTGGAAACAGAAAAGCGAACAGCTCAACTAGATATTGAAACCTGCTGCCACTCTGGGGTTGGGTGACAGATACCCCTTGCTAATAAAAGGAATGTACTAATCTGGAAATGAAATGCTACCTCTCACAGTAGAACTATTTATACCTATATATGCCTTCTAATTCATAGAAGAAATAACTGAGTCAGTGAGTCCATCAACTTATAATTAATGAAAACTTAGAAATTAATAATTATAAGGTTCAGACCCAAGAGATGAGCTCAAAGTTAGTCATAAAGTCAGCTCAAAGTTAGATCTATGGATGAGTCCATAGACCTAAATATGATCCCTATTTAAAAAAAAAATAAATGAAGCATAAATGGAAACCAGTAGATTTTCCTTACTTTTCCAGTTCAAACAGAGGCAGGTTATTTTAAAACTTTAATAAGTACAGTAGCCCCCCCACGTTAAATGCTTCATAGTGTTAATATTTTATTCATGAAAATCAGCAAAATGTTGATATTCAAATGTGTCTGTATACCATGACAATGAAAAAGACACCCACCAACTCTCACTGAGGAATATAGATTTAATTTCCTAAATGTTAAAATATTCGCAGTAACTTTGGAAATGGATTATGATGAAAGTGCTCCTGTGGCAAAGACTCTTTTAGATTACAAAGGTGATCCAACACCAAGAAACCTATTAATATAATTAATACCATCATTTGAAGGGAACAAAAGGAAGAAAAATCATCTCCTTCCTTGCTACAAGGCATCTGATAAAATATAAAAATCATTTCTGCTGAAATATATTAGGAACATACTTTAAAATTTTGTGAAAATATATTTTGACTCATTTGTCACCATCATACTTAATTATAAAACATTGGGAGTATATCTGTTATGATGAAGAATGGTAACAAATGGCAGCTACCTATATTATCATTATACATTGTTTGGGAGATGCAGACAACGTAATCAGGCAAGAAAAGGAAATAAAAAACATGAATAACATGAGAGAAAGTAAAGCCTTCATTAAAAGGCAGCACAGCAGACAGAATGGTTGGGGGCAGGGAGCTCTGAGTTGCATATAAGGTAGGTACTAGCTTAGACGCACTCATCATGAAAGAATTAACAATACAGAAGATGACCAAAGACACATTATCAGGCGTATTAATTTAGTTTATAGTTAAGAAGATTTCTTTCCCACATTAAGGAAGAATTCAGAGACTGAAGGGAAGGAGTGAAGTTGTGGACGTATTGGAATGCTGCACCCATTGTAATTACTCTGTCTTAGACTCACAAGGGAAGGATGATATATCATTTAGAATCATTTACTTTGAAGGTGATGAGAGAATGTAGTTTTGCATGTATGGCCTCTTGTGAAGATTGACTTACTTTAGAAGTATTAGTTTTCTTATCTATAAAAAAGAGTTATCATAGTTCATCACACCACCAACCCTACAGAGGACACTGGAAGGAATACTTTATATGGAAGTGAAGAATGGACATTTGCAATAGGCTGTGGGAAAGAAATGATGCTAAGACAGATGTAAACAATTACTAATGAGGTAGCTTAAATTTAAAAAGTGCCCTCCATGGATCTCTCTTGGAGGGAGAAATAATAAAGATTTTTATGAGTGGACTTTGGGCGGGTAAATGGGAATGGGAGGACCAGGTAGGGAGAGGGAGGGAGGGAGAGCTGAGGGAAGGAATGCAGGGAGAGACAGCTGCAATTGAGGGGCAGCTGAGAGATGACATAGAAACATAGTGCAGTGGAAACTTCCTAAAATATAAGAAGTTCATCCTAGCCGGGCGGTGGTGGTGCACGCCTTTAATCCCAGCACTCGGGAGGCAGAGCCAGGCGGATCTCTGTGAGTTCGAGGCCAGCCTGGGCTACCAAGTGAGTTCCAGGAAAGGCACAAAGCTACACAGAGAAACCCTGTCTCGAAAAACCAAAAAAAAAAAAAAAAAAAAAGTTCATCCTAATGAGATCTCCTAATAATGAGGGATATGGAGTCCCAACTGACCATCTTTTGACACCAAAGAAGGCTTTCACTACTGGGACTGGTTGCATTCAATTAAATGTTGTGGGCCCCAGGTAGGGGTAGGAGGGTCCCATGGAAATCCTCAAACAACCCAGGATGTTGCTAAGACAATGGATTGCTCCCTGAAAACTGACAGTGGGGACCCCACTGCCAAGGAAAACACTTACACAACTCATAGAACATGGAGAAGTTTAGCTGGTGCCCACATGGAGACTTCACCCTTCCATTCTAGTGTCTTTGGTGTGGGAAGGTACTCTGCAGGCTGCCGAAAGTGAAATGTGAAAACCAACACAGCCACAAACCCTTCAACCTATAATCTGTCCTGCCTGCAAGATATGCTCAGGCAATAGTGACAAAGAATTTGTGGAAGTGGCCAAATGTCTAATTTGACTTAAGGCCCACTCCACAAGAAGGAACCCACACCCAACACTGGCTTGGGTGGCCACGAACCGGAGACTGGATAGTCCAGAAACCTAGGGTAAAGCTAAACATTGCTAGTCTTAAAAAACAAAAAGTGTATCAATAAAATGACTCCTAATGACATTTTGCTACACTCATAGATGAGTGCCTTATTCAGTCATCACCAGAGAAGCCGCCTCCTGCAGAAGACAGGGACATGGAGAGAGAGAGTCCTTGGAACACACAGCTATAAACAGGATGTCTCCACCAAATCTGTCCTCTCATAGTTCAGGAAGCCCCTTGGAAGAGAATGTGGAAAGAGTGTAAGAGCCAGAGGGGATGGAGGACACCAGGACAACACGGCCCTCTGAATCAACCGAGCAAAGCTCCTGTGAACTCACAGACTGAGGCAGCAAGCACAGGGACTGTGCGGGTCTTCACTAGATCCTCTGTGCATATAGTATAACTTTCAGGGTAGAACTTCTTGGCGACTCCTGAGTGTGTGAACAAGTGGGTCTCTGATTCTTGTGCCTGCTCTTGGGGATTTCTTCTTCATGTTGGGTTGCCTTGTCCAGTCTCCATGTGATGGTTTTTGATACATCTTATTATATTTTTATTTTGTCATGTTTGGTTGCTATATCTTAGAAGCCGTTCTTCTCCAACGAGAGACAGAAATGGAATGGATCCAGAGAGGAGGGGAGGTAGGAGGGACTGCGAGGAGTAGAGGGAGGTTAAACTGAAATGGGGATATATTTTATGAGAAAAGAATCTATTTTCAGTAGAAGGGGAAATGTCCCCATAGGCTCATGTGTTTGAATAGTTGGTCCCCAGTTGGTGGTACTATTTGGGAAGGTTACCGAACACTTGGGGGGTGGAGACTTCCTAGAGAAAGTATGTAACTGTGGTGGGGTTAAGCTTTTATTGCCTGGCCTCACTTCTTCCATCCGTTTGCTGTGCAGGAGTGAAAATGTGACCAGTGAGCTTCCTGCTCCTGCCATGTGCTTTGCCTGACTGCTTCCACGCCTTCCCTGTCATGACTGACTCTATCTCTCTGGAACTATAAATTAAAAGGAATCCTTTCTTCCCTAAGTCATTTTCACAGGGCATATTATCACAGCCAGTGCGACTGCAAACCCAAGAAAAGGAAGGGACTAACACGTGCTTTTCAGTACTAACTTTAATTATCAATGATCTCAATTCACCAAAGACATTGGTAACCTAACTTGACCAGATAATAGAATTCATAGAATTCCTGTTTTTTGGTTCTTCCAAAAAGCACACTTTACCACGCACTACCTTACAGTAGAAGGGTAAAGAAAGGTATTTCACACAAATTGGAGTAGGAAGGAGGCAGGCATTACTAGGCTAATATTTGACAAAATAGATTTAAAACCCAAACTAATCAGAAGCAATCTTACTAAAATCGGGAATGAGACCTAGAGGTTCAGTCCTCAACTCCTGTTCTTTATAGCACTAAAAATCTTAGCAAGAGAAGAAAATAAATGTGATACAAATAAGAAAGGAAGATGATATGATTCTCTCTCTGCGAGACACTTAAAGACTCAATCAGAAAATTCCTGGGGCAGATAAACACTTTCATCCAAGTGACAGTACACTAAATTTACACACAAAACCAGTAGCCTTCCTATACACCAGTGACAAGCATACTGTGAAAAAATCATAGACACAATTTTCTATTCACAAAAGTATTAAAAATGCCTTGGAATGAATCTAAGGAAGGAAGTGAAAGATCTCCACAACGTCAACTTTAAAACTCTGAAAAAAAATCAAGGAAGTCACTAGAAAATAGAAAGTTCATGGTCATGGATTGGGTGAGTAAATATTGTGTAAATGACTCTCTTACTGAAAGCAATCTACAGATTCAATGTCACATCAGTCAAAATCTCCATGCCCTTCTTTACAGAAATAGAAAAAGAATTAAAATTCACAAAAGACCACAAAGCTGCCAGGGTAGCCAAATCAATCCTGGGTAAAAAGAACATTGCTGGAGGCATTGTACTGTCTAATACTGAGTTATATCACAGAACCATAGTAATAAAAACAGCATGGTACATGCACAAACCAGCCACATACGTCAGTGAGTAGAAGACTTAAATATAATGCTCCACAATTAGAGCCACCTGATTTTTTTTTTTACAAAAATACTAAGAATACTCACAGGAGGAAAGAGTATCTTTAACAAATAGTGCTGGAAAACTGGATGTCTACATGTAAAAGAATGAAATTAGATTCTTATCTCCCACCTGCACACCAAATAGCTCCAAATGAATCAAGGACCTCAGTGTCTCAAAACTGCCATGGGAAAAAAAGTAAGGAGTATACTACAAAATACAAGCATGGGTGAGGGATTTCTGAACAGGACCCTTGTTGCTCAGAAAATAAGGCAAATAATTGACAAATGGGAACTTATAAAATTAAAATGCTTTTTTTAAAGCAAAGAAAATGGTCAATTGAGTGAGAAGGCAGCCTACAGAATAGGAGAAAACATTGGCAAGCTTTCCACTTGACAGAAAATTACTAACTAGAAGATGCAAAAATCTCACACTAAATAGCAAGAGAACAAATAACCCAATACTAAGGGGCTACAAAATTCAACAGAGGGCTCTCAAAAAAAGAAAAATGTAAAATGGTACAACTATGATAAAGATCAGTGTGACATTTTTCAAAATGTTAAAAATTGAGCTACCATAGGACCTAGTGATGTCACTCCCAAGACTCTGTATCCATGACAAAGCTGCACATCTGTGTTCATTACTACTCTAGCCACACCAGCTAGGAACTAGAATCAGTCTATATGTCCATCAACTGATGAACAGAGAGAGTGACATTCTGATATGTCTCTACAACAGAATCTTATTCAGCACTAATGAAAATGGTATTATGAAATTTGCAGGAAAACAGATGGTACTAGAAGACATTATACTGAATGAGGTGGCCTAAGCCTAGAAAAACAAATGCTGTAAGTTCTCTCATATATGGAGCCCTGGTCTGAATTTTTACATTTCTGTGTTTAAGTTGAAGTGAGTATCTACAGAAAGCAGGAAATAAGAAAAGATCCAGAGGGGTGGAGTGGGATGGAGAGAACCAGGGGAGCTGTGTGTGGAATGTGCGTGTAAAATACACGTGATATGAAAATAGATAGGGTGTACTGAGGGTAGAAAGATTTAAACTGGCATGAGGTGGGAGGGATGGGAAAAAGATTGCCAAAACTATGTATTAAAAAAGACATATAGGAACTTAATACTTTATTTTTCCCTGTTTTAATAATGTTTTGATTTTGGAAAGTTTCATACATTTACATAACATATATTGATTATAGCCATTCACCACTATGTCCCTTTCATTCCCCCTATGGTCCCCCACCATATATCTCTCTCATATTTGGGTCCTTTTTCATTGTTATTAATAACTCTTTGAGTCCAATTAGTGTGCCCCCTCCAGGAGTTCTCTGAGCTTTGGATGGTGGAGGTCGATAAGATGACCCATCCACAACTCAGCACCCAGTGTTACTTATACTCAGAACTTGGACCATTCATGAGGCTCTGCATTAACCACTGCCCTTTACAAAAGAAGCTTCTCTGACAGCACAAATCATGGATAGAAACACATACATTTAGAATGCAGTTTGACAGAAGGACCATTTAACAAATCAACAACAATAGACATACTACTTCACAAGCCAACTAAAGCACAATTAAAAAGTTAGTTGGGATGGAGTTTCCTTGCATTAGTGTTTAATGATGCTCATATGCTAAACTTGTGTTTTTAACCCAAAATTCTAGCAAAAAGTATGAGTTGTTGGCCATGGGGGTCCCAAAGTTCCCAGCACAGGCTATTATGATTGCTCTTAAATGTCAACTAGAACCAGATTGTAAGCCTAATGCTGAAGATACTATGCATTTTGGATATGAGACAGATAAATCCATGGAAGGGAGCTAGAAGCATCCTCCTTGTTAAAAGACATTATACAGGCTGTTGAGAGAGAAAGGACTCCAACAATCTCACCCAGATATGGCCCCTTCATACTAATTGCTACAATAATGAACTCACAGGCAAGATATAGCCACTGGTGTAATAGTGGCATGATTGTTTTGGGGGTAACCAACTACCTCCTGATTGGATCTGAGGCCCACTCTATGGAAGAGAAGACGCATCTGGCTCTGTAAACTTGGTTAAAAACATATGAATGGGGAGGTCACAGGCCTAAAGGAGGAATCCACTATTCATATTGTTAAATGAACATGAATCTAAACTGCCTTCTAAATATTTATGATTATACCTATAGACTAATAGAACTCTCAGGCTTAGTCAGAGAAGCCTCTTTCAGTATGATCAGAGACTCATAAGTGGTCAAAGTCCTGAGAAAAAAATGACTGCTGAGTACTCAGCCCTAAATGGGACATCTCCATCACCCACTTTGAGGCCCAGGGAGCATGGTGGAAGAGGGGATGGAAACAGTGTAAGAGCTAGAGGATAGGAAGGAGTACTACAAAATTCTGCCTTCTGAACATGGTATGGTTGTTGCAGTCATGAACAGAGCAGTTGAGGCTGTGTGTGTGTGTGTGTGTGTGTGTGTGTGTGTGTGTGTGTGTGTCTAGTTGGAAAGAAAAGAGAGGAGGGTTTTAAAACTAGTGGGACAGGGATGAGAGAGAACAAAGGGGAGAGAATATGATAACAATGCGTTGTCTACAACTATGAAACTGTCTAAAATTAAATGAATAACTGAATAAGCAATAAAATCAAAATAGAAGGTCATGTCAGAGGCAGCATTGCATATGTATGGCATGTTGTTTAAACATTTAAAGAGAAAACACAACGTGTTTAGTTACTCAACCTCTTATGGAATGTATTAGATAATTAGCAAGGGAGAAAATGGAGGAATTAAAGTTGGAGAGAAAACTTGAAGATGATATAATTAACTAATTTAAATAATCCAACAGACTCTATTAACAACTGCAATAATTAACAATGCATTAATATTGATGTCTGATTTCATTGAAGTGGTGGGATACAAGATTAATAGGGAGAAACTCAAAAGCCTTCTGACGTCCCAGCAGCAGACAAGTGCAGTGCACCTAATCCAGAGACGACACGAATTTATAAATGATGGCATATGTGAGTAAGTGAGGTTGATGATAAATAATACTAGGCCTTCATGGAAAGACCTCAAATTTAATGCATTGACTTGAATATAAATGGGGGATTGCCTGATTAATCCTCATGACTGGAAAGATCTATTTTTAAAATGTTGCTACCCTCTAAAATTATTTAAAACTTTAATGTAACCCCAATAAAAATTGCAATGAGATTATTATGGAAATTGACAACCAGATTCTCAAATCCAAATGGAGGATAACTATGTGTGGGCTGCCATGGAATTTTGAAGAATGTGATCAAAGCAACGCCCTGTCTTCACGCAATGTCAAATTCATGAAGCACTTACCATTGACGAACAGAGGTATGGCCTACGAATATACAAATAGGTGGAAGGAACTAGAAATCTCAGATGCGGAAGCTTGTCTGTATTGGTCTCGTCATGACACACATCAAGGTTTGAAATGAGTGAAGATTGACAGAGGAGTTCAAAAGACAGGGAGGACTATACTGTACGTTAATATAGTGTCGAACGAAGTTCATAAAATGATTTTAAAATATATTAAGTAACCTCACACAGAAGTAAAGCTGCAGGGGATTCAGCAAGAATTAAGGAATGTACTTTAAGAATTATTTAAAACCAGAGAAGTTGGAGACATTCTTAATGACCAAGATGAGCACAGTGTGTCATCAGGAATGATCTCAAGGGACAAGCTACTCAGCCAGACAATAGGTGCTTCCAGTTCAGTAGTGCCCAAATGACATGAGGGTGTGATAAACTGATCAAAAAGTTTGAGCAAGCTAAAAGAAAAAAAAAAAAGGATAAATGTGAGAGTCAGCCGATCTGGGAAGCAGATAGACCAGCCTGCTGCTGTCATTGTTCCTATAGGAGTTAGCCCAGGAAAGCAGAAGTCAGCAGAGGCATTACCAAGAGAACTTACAGGAACTGAGCTCATAAGAGAGGGAGAAAAAAGTCAAGATGGACGAACAATGAATATTGTCAAAATTAATAAATAAATTAGAGCAAGGGAAGGGAGGAATGACAGATTGTTAGCTGTCAATAAAATGTTTTTTAACTAGCATATTGTATAAGAATGCCTCATGACATAATGAAGAGATGACATTTTGTTAACTAGTGTCCCATTGGTGCTTTATTTGGTGGGAGTAGTGCATCTTGGTGGCTAAGAGAAGTGAAAGCAGAATCTGCGGATTCTTGGGTGGATGTGACTCAGGACGAGTACTGTGAGACTTGGTGACTTTAAATCTGCAATATCCCCCTACAGGCTCTGGGAGTGAACACTGTTCCCCCAACTGCTGCTGTTTGGGAGACTGGGGCTTTTAGAAGGCAGAATCTACTCAGAGGCCACGCTATACCTAGAGCAGACCTGTGAAGTTCAAAGGCTGCTCTCTGCATCCTGATGTGCTATGGTGTGGACAGCCAACACCCCACCCCACCCCCAACCATCATAGACTCTGCAGTGCCTTGCTCACTGTTCTCCTGCACTTCCTGCTGCTGTGATAAACACCATGACCAAAGCAACTTAGGGAGAACAGGGTTTATTTGACTTATAGGTTCAGTCTCCCATCAAGATAACCAAGGCTGGAACCTGGGCACAGGAACTGAAGCAGAGGCCATGGCGAGTGCTGCTCACTGGCTCACTCCTTGTGGTTTGCTCTGCCCGCTTTCTTACAGAACCAGGACCACTTGTCCAGGGGTGGCACCACCCACTGTGGGCTGGGCTCTCCCACATCTATTATTATTAATCAAGAAAATGCCCACAGACATGCCTACAGGCCAGTTTGATGGAGGCAATTCCTCAGCTGGTTCCTCTTTCCAGGTGACTCTAGTTTGTGTCAGGTTGACAGAAGGGCTTGCTAACACACCCATAGCTATGGACTGCTGCATTCGGTATAACAAGTTGATTGCATTTGGCTCAGTGGATTTAATTCATTGTATCATAATTCTGGGGATCCTTCTCCCCATTGAACTCTAAACTTCTGGGGTGATGGGGTGGGCAGAGGCTGTGTGTAATTCAGTCATAGTTTCCTTGACACATTGCGCAATACTTGGAGCCAGTGTGTACTTGGTAAGAACAAACTTAGGGAAGGGCCCTTGCCTTGGCAGATCACTAGGGAAGTCAGACTTCTTGACCTCAAGGGTGACACAAGAATGCACTTCTTATCATTCCACAGTCAGGAAGGGGAACACTTCATGTTAGTGCACACATTTAATAAATGACAAATAACATCCAACACAACATATTACATGTGCAATGTAGCATGTGCGAAGCTGAAAATGATTTTCCCGAGTGCTGGCCTGTAATCAAGCTCTCTAATGTTGCATTAACAGGGGCCTCTGGCTTAATAGATCCTCCTGGTCGTCTCAGACATTTAAGAAATGAAATTGACTCAGCCATACCCTATCCCGGGAAGCATGCTGCTGACTCCTCCCAGAAACCCAAGGATATATTCTGAACATGATGTAGATTCCTGGCTTCACACAGATTAAAAAACAAAACGAAAAAATCCAGGGCTCCTTGAAAGGAAAATGAGACTTCTTCCCTCATCTAATATCAACATCCCAAATTCTCAGTGAGTTCCTCATTCCTAATTCATCTCTAAAAAAATAGCTCTCTCACATGCTTAGCATTTTGCCCAGTATTTCTTTCTTTGCTAATATTAGCAAACTATTAACACACACAGGAGGTATATGGGGAATTTTCGTATGGATCAGGCATTGGATTTGAAGCACACAGGGGAAAAAATGACACATTTACTGGGTTCCTCTGACCAGCCCCAGGCTCTGTGAGATTACTTTTAGATTCATAGAGTGGTCAGACATTGACCATGACGTAGGCCCTCTACACACTCAAGAAAATGTCCTTTCCCCCAGGCAGGGATTTTGTTGTATCACAGTTATACCAGCAAGAATAGATGAAGAAAATGACTTTGGGCCAATATGATCCATACAGCTTTTCCTGCTTGGAAGAGAAGGGGAAGCAGCCAGAGGCAGGGCCGTGCAATGGTCACATCTCTTAGTCTTAAAACAGTGGCTGGGAATGTGCCTCTGGTAAAATCAAGACCCCCAAACTTAAACCTATCCAAAATGCTGAGTCTGGAGAGTTCATCCCCACCATCAGTCTGTGTTGGATACTGAGTATGGACAACACTGACTTCTGATAGATAAGGTAGTTTTCTGTCTGTCATGCTGACGCTCCTTTATTCTTTGACCTTCAACTAGCAACACCTGCTTCATAGGCTAAAATCAGTCTAATCATAACCTCCTTGTTCATGATTTCATGAGCAAATAAGATTCTGTGCCTGCATGCAATTGGAAAAACACAAAAATGAAACACCCCAAAGGCACACATCATTCACACAAGACTTCCTGATTGGTGAGGTAATAATTACTCAGTTTGTCTTGCACACCCTCAAGTTTTTATAACACTTTCCCAAGTTTCAAATCTTTCTGGAAGTGCCATTAGCTTGCTCTCTGCCTGAAACCACAGCGGTGTTAGCAGAACAGAGCGTATTAATAACAGGCAAGCTGCAGATTCACAGAGTGTGCGACCAAGGAGGGAGGTAAAGTTGTTTTGCCATCCACAATACTGTCATTTCTTCCAGTCAACATCTTTCTAGTTAGCCTAGGCTGGTGTTGAATTCAGAATCCCCCTGCATCAGCTTCCAAAGTGCTGGGATAAGAGCTGGGATATTAACTCAGTTCAATGAAGTAACCTTTGTTATTTTGAAACATTCTTGTTATGTAACCGAGGAGGGCCTCAAACTTACAACCTCCCATATGCTACAGCCTCTTGAGTGTTGGGGAGTTACCTGGGGTGTTATCTTTATCTGTTTTATTTGATTTTGAATTTTTTGGGGGAGAGGAGGTGGTATGTCCTTCCTTTGTAGATAAAATTGGCTCCAGACTCACCACCCTGACTCAGCTGGAATTTCAGGTGAAAAGGGTCATGCTAGGGGCCAAAATTGTCATGTTACTTTGACCAATAAGTTTTCTGTAAGCAAGAATGGACATGCTTTTATCACCTGGGTGAGCAACATGAGGCAAACTCAGCCTCCTCTCCTTGGATCCCAAGCTTCTCCCTCCAAGTCCATTATCACCAACTCCCAAGATCCTACAGATCTGCTGACCTCTTGAGGTAAGCTTCTAAAATTAATTTGCTCACCTTCCTTGAGAGACTATCTTCAGAACATGCCCACGTCCTATGGAACTGATCACCATGCAGATGAGACCTCCACCTGGTGGGCGCCACCACCCAGGAACACTTACATTCTCTAGTGCTTGGCACACGTGCAAATCCTACACTCGCCAGTCCTCTGCTGCTGGGTAACAAGAGAACCTTCCTCTCCAAGGCCAATCTCCCTTTCCCTGCCCACTGCCTTCTAACTTCCTAGGAACTGACCAAATCGCATTTCTTAGCTGTTACTTCCTGCTGACTATAGGAGGGTTCTCTCTCAGAGGGATTTCCTTATTGATGTAAATAGACTCTTATCTTCAAAGAAGTAAACAAAGGGAAAAGCTCACAAATTCTTTCCTTCAACCCCTATAGTCTTTTTCTAGCAGTGGCCAAACTGAGGAAGGATGGCAGTTGGTTTCGTAAAGAATGCATGTAGCACATGCCTTTAATTCTAGCACGTGAGAGGCAGAAGAAGCAGAGGCAGGCAGATCTCTGAAAGTTCAAGGCCAGACTAGTCTATGTATCGGGTTCCAGAACCTGTCTTGAGAAAAACAAACAAAATCAAAACCAAAACAAACAAAAGAACTCCTTATATCTGTTGCTTCCCCCTGAACCTCTGTCCTCTGCAGTTTCAATCCAATGAGTGAAGTTAGGGCCCCACTCATGCTCAGCAAGTGCTTTATTAATAGCTATATTGTCTTATATCTTTGCACCTTTCATTTGGAGTCAATCTCCCAAAGTTGCTCACTTGAGTTCACTTTGTAGCCCAGGCAGACCCTAAGTAGGTGATCCTCCTGCCTCAGTCTCCCAAGTAACTGAGATGACAAGTATGTATCTCTAGGCCTGTCTTTTTGCTCCATTTCCTTACCTCAAACTCACAACGAAGCGAAGCTGCTGTCATTGCCTCTACCCACCACTTTAGCAACAAGGCCATTTGTTTATGAATGCCCTAGACTTACACATTCCGTAGCCCAGTGGCTGTTTTAGATTCATATGAGACTGCTTACAACTACAATAAAATACCTGGCATGGGCTCCTTATGATCAAATACATTTATTTAGCTCACTGGTCTGAAGGTTGGAGGCTGAAAGTCTAAATAGCACATGTTTTGTGCAGTCCTCATGACACAGTAGAGCATATTTGGGGGGAAGGATCATATCTCAGAACGGGAAGCTAGACAGGGGTTGAGCAGGATGGTGATCAGACTAATTTATCTGGGTCCCCAGAAAAATGCCTTAATTCTTTCTGAGGGCGTGGTGGCAATGTCTAAGGACTTCCCACATGACTTCACCTCTTATAGCTTCCACCAGACTGAAGAGCAAATTTCCAGCATACAGATGGATGGAGGTCAAACCACATCCAAACCAGAGCAAACCCCTCTGCTCCCTGACTGCTAGTGCCTCTCCATTGATGAGCCCTGTCTCACTGTGGGGGCCATTGCTTGCCTGCATTCTGGCTGTCCCACCTTCCTGCTATGCTTCCCACCACTCCAGATCTCCTTTGCCTCCTCCAGGCTTGATCTCTTCTCTTCATCTAGAGATACCAAAAGCGTGGTCTCATCTCTTCTCATTTTCTTTGTGCAGTTTCTTTTAATATTTTTTTACTATTTTTATATTTAAATTTTATTATTATTATTTGAAGATTTATTTATTTTTATTTAATATGTATGGACTTTATTTTTGCCCAGATGTGTGTCTATATATCCTGTGTGGCCTCAGAGAGCAGAAAAGGTGGTTCAGTCCCTCAGGACTGGAGTTATAGATGGCTGTGAGTCACAATGTGGGTTCTCTGGTACTAAACTTCAATTCTCTGGAAGAGCAGTTAGTGCTCTTAACCCCTGAGGCACTTCTCTAACACCTATTTTGACTATTAAACAAACATAACTTGTAACTATGGTATAAAGTAGGCATAAATTATGGAAAGTGAAATCGAGGTAACATGCTCCCCCCCCCCAGTTTCATTTTTGTGGTGAGGACTCCTAAAATTTAGTCTTCAATATTACCAAGCACACATTAACTAGTCTCCATATATGCTGGTCACTTAGATATATTCAACTTATTTTTCTATATCTATAACTTCCATATACTAATTTTCAACAGACACTTTCCATGAGCACCAGACCTATAGTTCTGTCTAGTCTTCATCCTCATGTGAATGGTTCAAAGGTTTCATAAACTTAGTGACATAAAGCCCAACCTGTGATTTTTCCTTTCAAATCTGACTCAGCTTTGGTTTCACATTTCCAGTGAAGGCACCCCATGTCAGGTAAGGTTGCCTAAAAGAGAAGAACAATAGACTCTGTGAGTATATGTTTCATATATATGATATATGTAGGCATCTATAGTTATAAAGCAGGATGAATTCGATTGGCTTATAAGACTGGAGGCTGGATGGTCCTCTCATGGCTATCTGCATTATAGAGAATCAGAGAACTTCAAGGATGTTCAGTCTAAGAAGCTAGATGCTTCAGAAGAAGAGGAATCAATGTTGAAAGCATGGGCTGAGGCAAAAGGCCTGGAAGATGCTCTGGACAGTCCCTGGGGTGGGTCCATTTTGTGGAAGAATTACTTGTACAGCAATTTCACTTTGCCAATAAAGCAACCTTGAATCAAAAGATGAAGTCAACAATTGGCTGGCCAGGGTTAGCCATAGAGTCATTGGAGGACTGAGGAGTTCTGATAGAGAGGGACAGAAAGTGAGAAGAGGGAATTTCTAGGGGGTATTTCAAGGGCTGGTGGATTAAGGAAATTGTGGAGAGAGGGTCAGCCAATGGATTCTCCATTGTTCCTTGGATTTATTAGGTCTATATCTCAATTTCTGATTCCTGAATTTTTACTAACTAGAAAAATTTAGGAAAATATTATATCTGGCATCTGATGTGGGACCTTAGATCATGCCCAGATGGCAAAGCCACCACAACCAAGCAGCCCCTACTCCAGCAGCTGGCTCTGTCAGTCCTGTTACTGATAAAATGCATGCCTTAAAAAGACTTACTAATGAAAAAACGAAAATTTGACTGATAAGATACAAGTCTTAGAATGACATACTATTAATAAGATACAAGCTTTACAAAGAAATACCAATTAAAATAAGAAAAATACTCAGACACAGACAGAAGAACTTAGAGCAGAACCCACCTCACTTTTGCATTGTGAAACTGAAGAGGAGTGGCCTAAGGTTATTAGAAAACCAACCTTAATTTATCCAGTTACCATGTAAGAATGACTACCAGATGATTGGCACCCCCAAAGCTATGCAGAAATTAATTAAGACCCTATAGATATGTTAGATTTGAAGAGATTTAGGGGAGCATTTATTTTATATGGTATGCATTCACCCTTTGTGAAGCATATGTTAAATTCATGGGCAACTCAGAACAGAATTATTCCACAAGCCTTGAAAGATTTAGTTACAACAATATTGGAAATTAGTCCTCAGTTACAATAGAAAACATGGGGAGAGAAAGCTAGGGTCATAGAACAACAAGATAGGGCTAAAGGTATTGAAATTTCTCAAGATCAGTTCCTCAGTGAAGGTCAGTGTATTGATTTGCAAAGACAGCCTACATTGATGATCATAACTTGGCTCTTTGCTATACAGCAGCTTTGAAAGCTTGGTATAGAATTGATGAATCAAGAAGGAGAACTGAGTCATTTACTAAAATTTTACAAGTCCCTCCCCCAAAATAGCCTTCACTGATTTGTTTTTTTATAAGGGATTGACTTCAGCTGTAAATAGAATGATATCAGGTCCAGAAATTAGTTAAATATTAATTGAATCTTTGGCTTTTAAAAATTCTAATTCAGAATGCAAAAGGGTGATTAGGTCTTCAAGGCAAGATTAGCATCCATAGATGAATGGATTAGAAATACAGCTGATTCTCAATGCTTATGATGATGCTTTGATAGGAGAAGTAATTTCTAGAAATTTTTTAAAAATCCAAATCTAAGATGTTTTAATTGTAGTAAACAAGATCTTTTGAAAAGGAGTTGTAGACAAGATAATCCTAGGAACAATGTTTTTTCTAGAGATAATCCAAACAGAAGGCCCCAGTCTTTTATTGTATGCAGAAGGTGTGGCAAAGGCTGACACTGAAATAATGAATGCAGATCAACAATAAACAGGAAAGGTAACCCTTTGCCACCAGAAAATGTCCTGAAGAGCTTCCCACAGGCTCCAATATCAAATTTGGCTCAACCATTCCCTGCCAGCACTAAAGAAACTCATCCACAGAGCAATTAAAAGATTTAATCCCTGTTGTTAAAAATCACTGTTCTGGATGAGACCAAAGACATAACAACGTCCACAGGTACAACAACTAGTTCAAGAGAGACCAGAATACAAGTATTTTGTCAAACTCGTATAAATGGTCAGAGACCAAAACCAAAAATATGTGTAAATGGCATTAAAATTGAGGGTTTGGTAGACATAGGTGCAGATGTAACAATAATTTCACCAAAATCTTGGCATCCACATTGGGCTCTTCAGGAGGTAAATATTCAGCTTCTTGGGATTGGAACTTTATCTCAGGTTAAAAAAAAAGTTCAGAATAGTCAAGTGTATAGAGCCAGAAGGACAGATAGAAAAATTAAAACCATATGTGGTTAACATAGCAATGAATTTATGGGGACATGATTTGTTATAGCAATGGAAAACACAGATTAACATTCCTCCAATCTCAGAAACAAATCATGAAATAAAGAATGCTTCTTAGAGAAATAGTAAAAGATATTATAAGAATAGTCACAGACTGTTGTGGTTGTACATAAGCAGGGCACAACAGATGGTGATCTTTCAAAGGTACTAATGGCCCTACCTCTGAAAATGAACATTGACAAAGAGCTTTCAGTAATTTTTAGGGAGAGATAAGTAACAAATATCCCCATAGCAAGAGATTAAAGTTTATAAAGTGAACTAATTGGACCCTTTCTCACATTGTATGAGGAACACCAATTTCTGGAGCCCCTACATTCTATACTGATACGAATAAATCATAAAAGGCAGGTTATAAGTCAAGAAAAATAAGTGGCTCAAAGTCCTTATTAATCAGTTCAAAAAACAGAAATATATGCTATTCTCATGGTATTTTCAGATATTTCAGCACCTCTTAATAGAATTACTGACTTTCAACATGCAAAAAGAGCTGTATCACATGTAGAAACTGCTGAATTTATTCCAGATGATTCAGAATTAACTTTGTTATTTATTCAACTACAACAAGTAATCCGAAATAAAAAATCATATATATAACACATATCAGATCCCATACAGGTCTACCAGGCTGTCCAGCACAAGGTAATGATGAAATTGATCAGCTATTGGTTGGAAATATGCTAGAAGCCTCAGAATTTCATAAGAAACACCGTATTAACATCAAAGAGTTGAAGAAGAATTTTTGTAATCACTTGGCAACAAGCCAAGGAAATGATAAGGAAATGCCCTATTTGTTCTTTGTATAACCAAACTTGTAAGCAGATGTTTCATTTTCAATCCCAGTCACCAGTCTCAAATAACTGACACAGAGGCTTAATATATTTATAAATGATTGGTCAATAGCTCAGGCTTCTTCCTAGCTAACTCTTACATTTTAAATTAACCCATATTCCTCATTTACCCTCTGTCACATAGTGGTACCTTTATTAGCATGACACATTCATCTCCTGTTCCCTCTGCATCTGCTGGCAACACTCTGATTCTGCCCTCCTTCTTCCCATTATTCTCAGTTTGGCTTTCTCACCTAATTTTCTGCCCAACTACCAGCCTGTCAGCTTTCTATTAACCAATGAGAGTAATACATATTCACAGTATACAGAAGGATTATTCCACAGCACAAACTCCACTGCCTACAGTACGTAACTGAAAGGGTGCTTAAAGAAATAAAATTTGACAGATAGATGTGTTCCATTTTGCAGAGTTTGGAAAATTAAAGTATGTACACCACACCATAGATACATACAGGATTTCAATGGACAACTGCTTTAAGTTCTGAAAAGGCTGATTCTGTAATTACATATTTATTAGAAGTTATGGCCATTATAGGAATTCCTGTACAAATTAAGACTGACAATGCTCCAGCATATGTCTCTAGTAAAATGAACGTGTTTTTTGCATATTACAACATAAGGCATATTACAGGTATACCACATAATCCTACAGGACAAGCAGTTATAGAAAGACCTAATCACACCTTAAAAGATATGCTTAATAAACAGAAAGGGCTAATAAAGACCCACAGAGATTGATTACACAATGCTTTATTTAATAACTTGAAATTTTTTAAATGCTGAGAAAGG
Organism: Peromyscus eremicus; assembly: GCF_949786415.1. Classification (NCBI taxonomy): domain Eukaryota; kingdom Metazoa; phylum Chordata; class Mammalia; order Rodentia; family Cricetidae; genus Peromyscus; species Peromyscus eremicus. The sequence goes on along the minus strand of NC_081416.1, from coordinate 154,179,118 downwards.
AACAACAGCTGCAGAGAGACATTGAATAGTAGAAAAAAAACCTGCTGAATTGAATCAGCCTGTATACTTCAAAGATGTGCTGACCTCAGAATGGAAACCAGGATATGTGTTATGGTGGGGAAGAGGTTTTGCTTTTGTTTCCACAAGAGAAGAAAAGCTATGGGTACCATTAAGATTGATAAAAATTAGACTTGAACAGAAGAGACCTCTTGATTAGGGGAGGTGATAATTCATCAAACAGCTTGGACATTCAATTCAAACTAACTTATAAGACTAACTAATGCTTTTCATTTGATCATATATAACCTTCCAAAAAAGGAAACTCCCCAAAGTTAGGGTTGGGACAAGGTTTTGCTTTTGTCTTTCCAGGAGAATAAAAGCATCAAACTAAGGAATCTGAAAACCTGGACAAATGAGACATTTGAATAAAAAGGAAGAATCATCTAGAGGAAATGTCTCGAGAAAAAGAGTAAATTAGCCAAATGTTATATATATAGCACACTTCCAATAGGATAGAACCTCAGTAATCTTCCCAGATGTTTGTCTCTACTATTCTCTACAGACATATAAGGCAAATGATTATTTTTGTAGTCCCAATTAAATTAAAAAATTAAAGCTGACTTTGGAGTTGGAGCATGGCTCTCTCCTTCCCTCAAGCATGCTTGTTAAAGGAAAATCCAAAATCTCTGTCTCCTATCAGAAGAGCCACCTGTTATAGGACAGAAGAAAAACCAAAACTAGGGACTATTCTATTGCCACTAATCTCATAATCCTTTGGTTTTATTTTGACTCTTTAAAACTTTTTAAGCTATAAATATTATCTCAAAATATACAAGATTAATATAAATATATCTTATAAATATATAAGATTAAATAAATAAATATTTAAACTTTCTGTCATGATATTAATGATCATATAGAGTACTAACTAATTCTAGAAATAGGCTTCATCTAGCTTCCTGTATGTGATTTTGGGCTTGAGTCTGAAGCAGGTAATCAAGAATAAAGCTTGTGTACCCCAGTTACACTTAATAGACTGATGTCCTTTAACCTCTCTGAGATCTGCTGCATATGATATTCAAAATGTTTAAGTTTTCTACAGTGACCCCTGACCATTACAGTGATCCTTGAAGTCTCCAAAGAGATGATGAGGTCCCCCAACAATGATTTCACCTGGATTGTGATAAGCCACTAAGCTGACAAACACCACTAAAAGATCAGCTTTGAGCTACAACATGCTCAGGACAATTTCAAGGATGTTAACTAAGATGCTTCATCATCATAGACTGCTCCAGCCAGGACTTCAGAGAAGCCCTGCAGTTTCCCATTACACTGAGATTGGACAACAACTCCCAGGACTTGATCTTTATTTCAATTTTTTCAGGGTCCTCTAAAGATGCTGTTGCCCCTAGACAGCAGGAAGTAATTTTAAGAGTATGAAACCCACATTCCCAAGAAGTGGGGCGAACAGGTTTTGGTTATTTTGTGGATGTTTACCATCATTTAAAGGGGTTGGTTACAAGTTGTTATTAGTCATGGTCAGGGAAGAAACTAAACAAAGGAGATTGAATTCTAGGATCTTGTTCTGAAAGGAAAAAGGGGGGATATAGGAATAATAGGGAAAATTAGATTAAACTAAAAAAGCAACTATTACTCTCAAATATTTTACATTGGTATGGATTTTTATGTATTGATACCAATTTAAAGTTATTTTTGTTATGCTGTATGTATATTTCTATTCTTGTTTAAGGTAGTGTATCTGTGCAGCTCATTTTAAAATTTAATGTAAGGTTCTAGTCCTTGAAAGCTATTTAGGGATAATAAAGAAATACAGGTTAATAGTCATCTATAACAATCAAACTTATAGTAACGTTAGATATGTTTTCTAGGTCAAATAGAGATATATTTTAAATAGTCTTCAAACTCTTCAGAGACCTACAGAATATGGCCATTAGAGTGTTTTAATAACGTAATGTCTTTCTTGACGATGAGAATTGTCTGCTCCTGGTAGTGCCAATTTACTTCAAGGGAGAATGATGGGCACTGAAGAAACTCCATATGGAGTTTGCTTTCAATGTGGCAAGGCCAGTCATTTGGGCAAGGGGCTGCCCCTTCCTTGACTGCTGACAGTATGCTGTTCAAACTATACAAGCAGCACACATAAAAAAGGTAACTTCAGAACTTTGCCAAGACAAGGTATGATAGCCCTTCAAAAATTCCTGCTTCACAAAAACTCTCTCAGATATTTGAGACCTATAGGCCAAAAATGCATTCTCCAAATTTGCAGGGGAACTTTGGGGTGACTGTCCTGGCAGCTAGATATCTCTTTTGTCTCTACAGTTTTGGAAGTTGTAAGCTCTGCACCTCCTGTTTACTCAGGTAATATTATATCCTTTTTGGGTCTCTGATGTGGTTGAAGATTAGATAGTTATAGTTACCATTTTCCTTAGTTATGATAGAATGTAAATTAAGTACAAAATTTTGGACTCACCAAGATAGGATAGACAACAGAATATTTTCTCTGAATTTGTCAAATACTAATGGATTGGACATTGTGAATGTAATTCTTACTCGATATTTCTTCTTATTGTACATAGTTTTACTATGTTAGAGCTAAAACTTTTCCTTTTTATTTAGACAAAAGGGAGAAATGGTGTGGGATAATTGTTCATACAGCCATTCCATTGTGCTTAATAAAACCACCTTGAATCAAAGGATACAATTAGAATTAGCTATAGAGTTGTTGGAGGATTGAGGAGGTGTGATAGAGAGAGACAGGAAGAGAGAAGAGGAATTCTGGGGGAATTTCCAAGGCTGGAGGATCCGGAAAAATGTGGAGAGAGGGTCAGCCAATGGACTCTCCTTGTTCCTTGAATTTATCAGGTCTTTATCTTAATTTCTGACTCCTGAGTTTTTATTATATTAGAACAATTTATGTAAACATTATAGGTCCATGGTGGAAGAGGCTGAATGCCTATGGGCAGAGACAACAGGGTGATGATAACAGCAAAACATGTACACAATGAATGCAGTGTTGCAGACCTTTAGTCTCAGCACTCAGAAAGCTGAGAAAGGATTATGAGTGAGTCTGAGGTCAGTCTGGGCTTCATAGCAAAGGCTGTGTTACATCATTTCAGGCCCACCTCTTGACAAGAGACCCTCTATGGATGATCCATGAAACTAATGACAGATACCCTCTAGGATAATCTAAGCTGGAGTGCAGGGGAGGCTCATGGAGGGATGATGGAAAAGTCACCCTGAAAATAAGAAAGACCAAGGAGACAGTTCTTCCTTTGCTTAATACCTTCACTGGCTTCCTACATCTGCACTTAAATTCCTGTCTGCTCCAACCCCTGCTTGTCTGGCCATGGCTTCCTGTTGCTCTTTTGGCTTCAGCCACTGCTGTCTTATTTCCTGAAGGCATCCACCAGGCTATGAGGTTTGCCTTTTGACTGGAAGGTATTTCTTCCTCTCACCCAGCTGCTTGTTTCTGAGCTCCGTTTCACCTTCTCTTTTGCAGGAGTCCTGCCTAGCCCCTCTCCTAATAATCTTCTGGCACATTTTTTCCAAGTTCTCTGTAATTAGAAAAGTTCTATTTTTATTATTTCATAAGTAGGTGTTCCCTTACATTTTGTTTGTTTTGAGGCAGAGTCTCACTATGTAGCTCTGGATAACTTGGAGTTTGTTATATAGACCAGGTTGGCCTTGAACTCACAGAGATTCACCTACCTCTGTATCCCAAACTCTAGGTCTAAAGGCATGTGGCACTAAGCCTTGCAGGAGCCCCAAATCTTACTGCCTTTGGTCAAATCACAAACCTCTCTGTCTTAGTCACTTTTGTGTCTCAAGGACCAAACACCCAACACAAACAACTTAAAGGATGATTTATTTTGACTCCTGGTTTCAGAATGTTTAGTCCATCATGGCAGACAGGGTGGGACACATCAGTTCAGATGCTGGCCAGGAAACAGAAAAAAGAACTCTAGCATTTGTTTGCCTTTCTTTTTTACATCCTTTAACTCCCTCCCCACACATGGGCTTCCAGCCTAGAGAACAATGTCACTCAGATTGAGTGTCCATCTCCCCACTTCAGCTAACCTCCTCTGGAATCCCCTTTACAGACACAACTCAGTGCTGCACAAGTCTCCTAGGTGATTTTAAATCTAGGCACAGTGACAACAGAGGTTAACCATCAACTAAATCACTGAGTTCCTGAGAAAACCAGGATTTTATTTTATTGTACAAATTGGGGGAAGAGCCAACTAACTGGTGAAAACTATTTGCAAATATGTTGGCTGGCTAGTGCTATGAGCCAGGAGTTGCTCAAGCAGCTAGTTATAGCCATGTCTTTAGTTTGCTATCTGCCTCTCTGTTTTAGTTAGAGTTTTGAGTGGAAGGCAATTTTTTTCTGTAAAGAGACATCATTATCACAGCAATTAATTGGGTGACTTACAGTTTCAGAGGTTTAGTCCATTATCATCATGGTGGGAAACATGGTGGCATGCAGGCAGACATGGTGCTGGAAAAGGAACTGAGAGTTTTACATCTTGATCTGTAAGCAACAGGAAGTGAACTGTCTCTACACTGAGTATAGCTTGAGCATAGGAGACCTCAAAGCCTTCCCCCACAGTAAGACACTTCCTCCAACAAGACCACACCTACTACAACTAGGCTACACCTCCTAATAGTGGTACTCCCTATGAGCTTATGGGGGCCAATTATATTCAAACTACCACATTCTCACTACAACTCTTTCCTTCCATTCTCTTTATTGATGAAATCTGTCGATCAGGGATACCAAAAATTCAATTTCCTAACTCACTTGTGGTGGTATCCTTGCAGACTACCTTAGGTGAGCGTTTTCTCCTTCTGTGTTTTGTTTTGCTGGTTCTGAGAAGCCTTTGTGGAGTGTGCTGTGCTATGTGGGTTTTACTGGATCACATTGCTTATGCCTTGTCTATGACAGGTACTTGTGGGATTTACCACTCTGGTTTTTTTTTTTTTTTTCAGAGATGAAAATAATACAGAAATTTCATGTAGGTAAAATAATTCATGATTTTAACTAAAAAAAAGAAAAATACAATTTGTCATATAGAATATTAGCCCTTTTTTGAGAGAAAGAAGTATGGGTCTATTTCCAGAGTTACTTAGGCAAATTACATAGAGTTTCTATTGCTGTGAAAAGACACCATGACCATAGCAATTCTTACAAAGGAAAAACATTTCATTGGGGTGACTTACATTTTCAGAAGTTTAGTCCATTATCATCATGGTGTGACATGGTGGTATGCAGACAGATACGGGGCTGGTGCATGAGCCCAGAATCCTTACATCTTGACTCATAGGCAATAGGAAGTGGTCTGAGACACAGTATCTTGAGTATGTATGAGGTTTCAAAGCCTGCCTCCACAATGACACACTTCCTCCAGCAAGGCCACACCTCCTAATAGTGCCACTCCCTTTGGGGGCCATTTTCTTTCAAACCACCACATTCTAATCCCTGAACCCCAAAGGCTTGTAGTCATATCATAATGCAAAAATGTATTCAGTCCAACTCCAAAAGTCCCCATAGTCTATAACAGTCCCCATAGTATATAACTTTTAACTTACTTAAAAGTCTAAAGTTCAAAGTCTCTTCTGAGATTCATGCAATATCTTCAATGTAATCACCTGTAAAAACAAAATAAAAAAGCAGATCACGTACTTCCAACATATAATGGTACAGGATATACATTACCATTCCCAAATGTAGAGAAAGAAGCATAGTAAGGAAATACTGGACCAAAGCAAGACTGAAAACCAGCTGGGCAAATTCTAAACTCTGTATCTCCTTATCTGATGTCAAAATGCTCCTCAGATCTCCAATTCCTTCCAGCTTTGCTGACTGCAACACACTTTTTTTCTCTTTGGCTGGTTCCACTCACTGTTAGCAGCCCTTCTTGGTAGGTATCCCACATCTCTGGCATCTCCAACATTTTGGGATCTCCAAGGCAATCTAGGCTTCAACTTCACAGCTTCATGCAATGGCCTCTCTAGGCCTCCATTCAGGGACACACATGCCTGGCCTTACCAGTTTTCCTTAGTTGTGGAGGGAGATTCCATAATCTCTTTCTTATATCCTTGACTCTAAAGCCAGAACCACATGAAATTCTGCTGCTTTCTGGGGCTGGAACATGGTTCCCCTAGTTCAGTTACATCTTCACCATCTTTCTGTTTTCAATGGCTGTCTTCACTGCCTGAGCTTGGCTGTTCTGCAACTGGATCTGTAGACCAGGCTGGCCTCAAACCCAGAGATCCACCAGCCTCTGCCTCTGGAGTGCTGGGATTAGAGGCATACACCACCACACCGGGCCTAAGATTTTCTTTAATTCCTTTTCACAAGTTTGGCCTGAGGTCACCACTCCCTGTATTCCATTTCTTAATCCATTTTTCTCCTTGAACACAGGACTTAGCTCCATTCCAATTTCTGGTGCTCCTTTTCATTATATATCTTCATTATAGTTAACACTATAATATTAGTAACCATATAACAGAGTCTATACTAGGCTGGCTTCAAATTTCCTCTGCCAACAGAATTAACCCAAAACTCTTCACTTTAGTCTCAGGCAGACTTTTCAGACAAGGGCAAAAGTGTAGCAGGAATCTTAAAGAGTCTTATTAATAAGAACAAACCTGGAGCCAGGTATTGGGGTGAACGCAGGAAGATCAGAGAAGCAGAACAAGCCACAACTTCCTCACCTCGCAACTCCTTAGCTAATCCTGTTTCCTCAGACTGGAAACCTCTGTGTCCTTATCCAAATGGATCTCAGCTGAACTGCTACTCAAAAGCCCAAAAGCTTAACCAACCTGGTTCCTGGTTTTCATGCCTTGTATACCTTTCTACTTTCTGCCCTCACTTTTTGGGATTAAAGGCTCACTTCTTGGGATTAAAGGCGTGAGTCACCATGCCTGGCTGTTTCTAGTGTGGCTTTAAACTCACAGAGATCCAGATGGATCTCTGCCTCTGGAATGCTAGGATTAAAGGCGTGTGTGCCACCATTTTCTGGCCTCTATATCTAGTGGCTGTTCTGTTCTCTGACCCCAGATAAGTTTATTATGGTGTACAATATATTGGGGAACACAATACTACCACACAAAAGCAGCCATATTCTTCACCAAAATATCACAAAACTGGTCTCTAGGCCACATACTAACATTCTTTTCCTCTGAATCCTCTTGATCCAGACCCCCACAGTTCAAACAACTCTTAGCACCACTATCTTCTGTGCTCCTGTTACTATGGTCCATTAAGTATTGCTTAAAGCATTTCACTGCTTTCCTAACCCAAACTCCCAAAATCAAGATTCTTTGAAACAAAAGCATGGCCAGGCCTATCACAGCAATATCCCAGTCTCTAGACCCAACTTATGTCTTAGTTAGGGTTTTTATTGCTGTAAAGAGACATCATGACCACAGCAACTCTTCTAAAGGAAAAACATTTCATTGGGGTGGCTCACATTTTAGTTCATTATCATCATGGTGTGACATGGTGGCATGAAACCAGACATGGTGCTGGAACAGGAGCTCAGAATCCTTATATCTTGACTCACAGGCAACAGGAAGTTGTCTGAGACACTGGGCAGTATCTTGGGCATGTATGAGACCTCAAAGCCTGGCTCCATAGTAACACACTTGCTCTAACAAGGCCACACCTCCTAATAGTGCCACTCCCTTTGGGGGCCACTTTGTTTCAAACCACCACAGGTTTTATCTTTTAACAAGGAGTTAGCATCATTCCAGTTACTTCCTCATAATCAAACTCTGGGGCAGAGGGTGCTGTCTGGACACCCTGGGTAGAGTGTGTTTCTAATACTTCTTACCACACTTGTTTGGTTTGTTTTCACAGCTCCACTTTGGCAGATGCCTCAGACAAAGTAAACAGAAAAGATCCAAAATCTTTCTCTTGATTTGAGAGAGATCCCTCACAGGAACATGCATTTGAACCCTTAGAACCGGTCACTGTCACATGAAGTCATGTATCCTTTGGCGTGGCAGGGCAAGGTGGATGGAAGTCAGTCACTGGTTGCTGGCCCCAGTTATATTCTTTATTTTATTTTATTTTATTTTATTTTATTTTATTTTATTTTATTTTATTTTATTTTATTTTTCTTTATTTAGAAATTTTCTACTCACTCCTCATGCTATCCACAGACCGCCCCCCTGCTCCCTCCTCCCACCCCCAGCCCTCTTTCCCAAGCCACCCTGCATCCCCACATCCCCCAAATCGAGGTCTCCCATGGGGAGTCAGCAGAGCCCAGCACACTGAGCCTAGGCAGGTCCAAGCCCCTTCCCACTGCACCAAGGCTGTGCAAGTTGTCACACCACAGGCACCGGATTCCCAGAAGCCTGCCCATACACCAGGGACAGATCCCAATCCCCCTGCCTGGGTGCCTGCCAAACAGTTTGAGCCAAACAACTGTCTTCTGTGTCCAGAGGGCCTAATCCAGTCCCATGGGGGCTCCACAGCCACCAGTCCATAGTTCATGGGTTTCCACTAGTGTGGCCTGTAGATGTAACCAACTGTCTTATTAAATAAGAAACACAGAACCAATGCAAAGATGAAAGCCAAGAGATCAGAGCTAAGAGCCTTAACTGCCTGCTGCAGCTAGCCTCTTCAGCCAAGAGACCTCTCCAAAAGAGACCTACTTCCTGTCTGTTTGTCTTTATATAGACTTTCTATTCTGCCTTCTCATTGGTTGTAAAACCCACCACATGACTGCCTCGTCACTGCCTGTCTGTATAGGCCTCCAGGTCTTCTATGGTTGGTATTGAGATTAAAGGCGTGTGTCCCCAATGATGGCTGTATCCTTGAACACACAGAGGTCTACCTAGCTCTGCCTACCAAGTACTGGGATTAAAGGCGTGTACCACCACTGCCCAGCTTTTGCTATGCCTCTAATAGCTCTGACCCCCAGGCAATTTTATTTATTAACATACAATTAAAATCACATTTCAGTACAAATAAAATACCACCATAGTGGCCAGTCATCTCTGCACATCCTCCTGTCATGATCTCGACGTCCCTCGCCTGCAGTATCTCTCCTCTCTCTCATCAATTGGATTCCCGGAACTCAGCCTGGTGCCTGGCCATGGATCTCTGTATTTGCCTCCATCTGTCATTGGACAAAGGCTCTATGATGACAGCTAGGTTATTTGCTAGGCTGGTCACCAGAGTAGACCGGTCCAGCCACCCTCTGGACCACTGCCAGCAGACAAAAGTGGGGTCAACCCTGTGGATTCCTGAGAGCCTCCCCAGCACCCTGCCTCTTCCTATTCCCATGATGTCCTCATCTATCATGGTATCTTCCTCCCTGCCCTCCCACTCTGTCCCTGTTCCAGCTTGACCCTCCCATTTCCCTGTGTTCTCATCCCCCACTCCTTGCCCTCTGCCACTACCCCCCACCCAGTCCACTCATGTAGATCTTACCCACTTCTCCTTCACAGGGTCATCCATGGGTCCCTCCTAGGGTCTTTTCCTGTTAGCTAGCCTCTCTGGAGTTGTGGGTTACAGTCTGGCCATCCCTTACCTCCCATTTAGTATCTACTTATGAGTAAGTACATACTATGTTTGTCCTTCTGACTCCCAAGTTATATTCTGACTATGCTCCAGGCTTATGCTCTCTGCATCCCAACCCTCAAAATGCAGGTAGGAAGTTCTATTATATGCTCCATGTCTTTCTGCCATGATGGAGTGATGGCCCCGAAACTGTGAGCCATGAAACCTTCCTTCCTTCCTCTAAATCATGTCTGCCAAGTACTTTGTCCTAGCAATGGAACAAGTGATGAAGACATGTCCTTCTTCCATGACTACCAAGACTGTCCCCTCTTCCTCCCTGTGGTGGTTGGTTTAAATGTCAACTCAGTTTAGAATCACCTGAACATGGAGCTTCATTTGAGGAATCATCTATATCAGTTTGGGTACACAGGTGGGGATTATCTTATCAATTGTCTTAATTGATTTGGGTAGACCCACCTGAAATGTGGTGGGCTCAGATGAAAAAGGGCAGAGCAGAAGGAAGATTACAAGGTTCCTCTCTTTTGCTCATTTGGCCTGCCCTCTAGCTGTCCAGGTAATTCACCCTGTTGCCATGAGTCCTTCGATAATGTTGGAACCAGCTTTCCTTGGCTTCCAAGATGGACTAGGACCAGCGGCTCTCTAGGAAGCCTGCAGGCTTGTGGACCAGATTGGAACTGCTCAGACTGAGTAGCCACCAGATTCTGGGCCTCTGAGATTGCAGAGAGAAAAGCAGAAAATGGCAGAGCAGAAAGGAACCTTGGGGATTTTGCTTGACCTACCTTTGGTTAGCACAGCAAAACTAAAAATCAAATCAAAATGAAACCCAAACATCCAGTTAAAACTGAATCTTGGTTAAATGATTTTGGCATTGGGGGTATGGACATGTTCTTTTAAATATTTAGGGCATCTTATGCTAACTAGCTATCTATTGCTTACCTGAAATTCGAGTTCAACAGTTGTTCTGTATGTGATATAATAACTTTCACCACATCTCGGGATCTTCAAAGGTGGGAACATGGAGTCTCCATCTGGGGTGTACTTTCAAGCCTCTTCTAACTCATTGTGGATCTGATTGCTTGGAGTTCAGCTTTGTTCCTTAGCTCTGCACCTAAATAGCATACCTTTGCTACTGGAGTGGGAGAATGTCGAAATGGAGAGTTGGGCAGTGTTTCCCTGGGTCTGTGTTGAAAAATACCTGAGTTATGGAGTGAGAAAGTGGCTGGAACTGATGACTGCTTTGCCTACTTCCAGTCAGCCCTGCGGTTCCAGCAGCTGCCCCGCTATCCTACGGCATGCACAGCTCTGAGTCCCCCTTTCTGCTCTTCCCTTCTCCCTTCTTTAGAAAGTACTCACTTTATCCTCAGCTTTTCTGAACCCAAGTTTGCCATGCTTTGCCAGCCCCATAGGGAAGGAACCCTGTGTGCTGGTGTCCATGGGCAGGGGACAGAGGACAGAATGGTCCTGTCTTCAGAGCAGGTGGTTGTCCAAGAAAAGGAGAGCTAGTGATTCCTCCTCTTTCGTGGCTGTCCTTGTCTGTCTCACCACGACACCCAGAGACTGGATCATCACAGGCATTATGGGTAATCTTAGTTGAGAAACTTTTCAGGATGAAGAGAGAAGCAAATAAGTGTGTTTATATGGATACAGTGGGTCACATAAAGACAGGTCACGGTGTGTGTGTGTGTGTGTGTGTGTGTGTGTGTGTGTGTGTGTGTGCAAGCATGTGTGGTTGGATATGCATACTCATGGGTGGAAGTATGTGTAAGTGCATATGTGGCATGGGTGTGTATGTATGTGTATGTGTGTGTGTGCACTTATATGCCTGTGTATACATATATGTACTTGTATGTGCATGTGTGTTTGAATGGCACATAACCATATGTGGTCTACTCTCATGTGACCAGCAGCAGAACATGATTGTGGATGTCAGCATCACTGTACACATGTACAGGATGTGTGAACCACGATGTGAAGGTGGTGATGTCAGGAGGTGACAGGCTCTTTCCAGTTCTTCTGCAATTTTGTGAGACATCAGTCATACATGAAGTCCATCCTTGACTGAAATTTTGTGTGGCCCATGACTGCGTGTATGTGAATAAATATGTGTCTGAAGCTGAGCACAAGGAAGACATCCAAGCTCCCATTGCATCCACCCCGTCTCCTTATCATAAATAACTCGGTTACTAAAGAAACTTATCTCATAGTGGAGCAAATCTGGCTCAAAACAAGGAAGCAAGGTGACACACCAAACTGCAGAAGGCCAGGGAGAATGTCCTCTGAAAAACTGCCCAAGAGTGGCCCCAGAGACATTGCTAGGAGCAGAAAGTTTAGGTGACAAGGTGTATGGATTAATGGAGCTCAATATAAGAAATATTGAAAGCAAATATTTTCACACCATTGTGCTTTTCTCATGGGGCTATACTGGCCGCTCACCAAGCATGAATTATGATAGCTAAAAATTGTCACAAAGGTGGGACGCTGTCCCTGGTGGCCAACCTACTTCTATCGAGCATTACATCCACTTTCCTAGGCACAGTAAAGCAGAAATAAATTTGTATGAGAGGCAAGGGATAGGGAAGGAGGTGATAAGATGGCTCCCTGGTAGACAGGTGGGTTAGTGGGGGGTGGGGTTGGAGGTGGCACTACATATAAAGAAGAGAGGGCCAGAGATGTCACGGGAGGGGTGGAAGCAGGGCTGCTAAGCCTGTGGGGTCTCCTATTGCTACCTGCGTGTGTGAGAAGTGAGGGCCTCTGCTGCAGCTTTCAGACTTGTCTTTTCCTTGTTTCATTTTAGCAAACGCTGTTGTCTTAAGACTCGGAAGCAATGCCTCCTGGAGAGACTGTGCTTAGGATCTCCTTGCTCTGTGCTCTTGCGAGTCTCAGCTTCAGGGGCTTGCAGCTCTGGGTGCTGGGACCAGCTCCCTGCCCCTCTCAGCAGGAAAGAACAAGCATTCATAGGCTGTGTATGCTCTCTATGTGTCATGTCCTGCTGTTTGAAAGAGCTGTGGAGTTGATGAATTAACTCCTAGCTGGTGGTAGAGTGGGAGCAACCAAATCTGCCCCAGGCTCTTCCTCGCCTGAGCAAGCCCATCACCCAGCTCAGCTCCCGGAATGCATGGTTCCTGCCTTGATGCTGGAGCCTGAGAGAGGAGGTATGACCCATGCTACATGTACTTAGCGTGTGCTACCTATGAGCCACCGAACATCCATTTGCTCTGTGTGCAGTGGAGAAGAAGCAGGATAATGATGAATGCGCTTGCTGTGAAATTTTGATCTGCGGCTGGGTGCCATTATCTCATAATGAACATTGGTGACTATTGCTTTAGCTGAGGGATCATTCTGACACCATCAGTCAGAGTTTTGGAGAGGAGAGTTCCTGTGGTAATCCATTCAGGGGTAGAGGCACAAGTCCATAAGAGTAGCAATTGTAAAACTGTATTAAGTGGTTGGAAAGCCTCCAGCAGGAGATGGAGACCCTTATCAGGAGACATTGCCAGAAGATTAAAAGCGTGGTTTGCAGCCTTGGGAGTAGAGTTGCGACAACACAGATACTGGACCTCCCATGTGACCTATTTAGGATAGCCCCTCCAAGCTCCCTCCTTGCAGAATGGGACCTCAGGAGGAACAGTTATGGATAGAGTTGGCTTGGGACTGGCAGCTCTCCTTTCCTAGGAACCGAGGTGGGGAGAAGAAAGAGGCAAGGGATATCACATGGGAGAGATTCAATTCTCCCAACATGCTGAAAGTAGGGGACAGGGTGAGGTGCTCAGGCCCAGGGATAGTGCTTTGCTGTGGGGCAGCATGGGGTACTATCAAGTCACTGGTCCACAGGGGAGGCAGGGATATAGCAGTGGCAAAGTACATTCATCAAGGCTCTTTCTGTACAAGCAATGGGAACCTATGAGAGCTTAAAAGGGCATTTGGTAGCCAATGGCAACAAGGTGTGATGCTTTGAGTCAAATGACCTCTGGGCTGAGCTCAAATTCAGGTCTCAAGTGAGTTCCATCCCTCCCAGAGTTCTGTGGATGGCTGCTGCAGCATTAGTGTCTACACCTATCTTACAGTAGTCTATGGGAAAAGGGGAAGCTCTGATTCCAGAGTCTCACAATCCGCTTGCATCTCATTGGCTACCATCAGGTCACAAGTCAACTCTAATGACCAAGAACTTCCTTCCAGCTCTGACTTCCAAGGTGAAGATATTTTGAACTAAGGAGGCTATCTTAGGCTTCAATTGACCTGTTAGAAAGTCTTGCTCAAGGTAGGCTTGGTAGGGCACACCTCAGCATTCCTGGGCCCAAGGCAAGAGGGTGAGTGTTCAAGTTCAGCCTGAGCTGCTTCATGGGATATTTCAAAACATCAACAGTAAAAACACCACGCACACCTTTGTGTACTGTGCAGAGAACAAAAGGTTTATGGCTCCTTAATGGGCTGCAGGGTGACTGGGGCAAGGCTTTGTCCAACACCCCAAATCGGTAAGGACCTTGAATGAAAATTCAGAGATGCTGTGACTTCCAAATCAGTGGAGGAAATGGGATATGCACCCCATGGAGCAGAACCAAAAGAACGCTCTTTCAGAGCAAGCCCTGTTGGTGTGCCTTCATGTGGGAAAATTGCAGACTCCGAGAGGGGGCTGATCGGCACAGGACATTCATTTCTTTGGCCCCTGCCTCCTAGAGAGGACCTGCATTCTGTCACCGGGCTGTGCAGAATCTCTGCTGGTATATAACCAGCACATAACCAATGGTCCCCATGGTGCAGATGGCTTCTAAGTGTCTGTCAGTCAGTTCCTGCAGAGAGAGGGTGACAGATTTGAGATTTTCCTCTTTTCTAGTTTAGCTTTTGTTTTTGTTTTAAGACAGGGCGACACCATACAGCCAAGTCTAGGCTTGAGGTAAAGATGGCTGGTGTTTCAGGTGCACACCTCCACATCAGCATTGTCCTTCTTTTGTCAAGGGGAGGAATGAAGACTGGGAAAGATGGTCTCTGAAGATCAATTGTCTTCTTCCCCACACAGTGAAGGAGCATCAGTCAGGGAAAGAGGAGTGGGGACACATCTGACCTGGTAAGGGTCGGGATCTAAAGGAGCTTGCGTGTTGTGAAACCAAGTCAGCAGGTAGCTGAGGTGGAGAGGGGGCAGAGCACAGTGGGAAATGAAGGGAAGAAGCTGGAAAATGACTTGGTCAAAAAAGCTCGCTCTCTCCCTCCTTCCTTCCCTCCTCTCCCCCACCCCCGTGTGTGTGTGTGTGTGTGTGTGTGTGCCCCGTGTGTGTGTGTGTGTGTGTGTGTGAGCATGTGTGCATCTCAGTCTCCCATACACAGACACACAATACATGCAGACAGACAGACAGACAGACAGACACACACACACACACACACACACACACACACACACACCTCCACTTTTCTGGAACCCTTGAATTTTGTTATCCAGAATGTTCTCAGCACCATTTGGTGATGATTCGCCTTCTGCTAGCTTGTCAATCACAGCCAATGCTAATGTCCCAGTGACATCGAAGGGGTTGGGCATCCAGAGATCGTTGTATACATTCTTCTTCTTACAGGTCAGAGACCCAATCACCCTTTAAGCTGCACTTAAAGGAAATTGAATTGTAGAACCCCATGAAATTAGAGATTGCTGGTTGAGGCTTGAACAAGAGGCCTGCGCTTTAAAAAAAAAAGTTCACTGTGGCTTTCAACTCCTCTTTTCTTAATTTTGTAAATTTTTTGGTTTCTTTTACAAGTAAAAGCATATCATATATACATATATATTACACACACACAAAATCCTTTGAAAATATCCATAAAGATGAAAAGAAAAAGAAGTCACATTGTGACACTTGCCTGTGATCCCAGCACATGGGAGGCCCCAGTCAGGGTCCCAAGTTAAATGTCAAGGCAACCTAGGTCTGTACATAGAGATACCTTGTCTCAAAATGCAAAAAGGAAGCAAACAAAAAAGTTTTAGGCAAAGAAAAAAGTCACCTGTTGCTTGTAATATCATCTTCCATAAATAACCAGCAATTGTTGCACAAGGATTTAGACCTAAGAATTTAAATGTAATACATATTTCACATACAATGCACATTTGTATGAGCCGCATTATACAGTGCATTTATTACTGGACATTATAAACAGCTTGATTTTTCATTTAGCTCTTCAAGGCACAGACTACACAAGTTCAGAGGCAATTTCCCTGCGGCTGTTTTTCTAACAACAATTATCTCTCAGACCTGAGTCCTATAGATCCAAGGTCCAGTTATGTTTGATGTCCAAGCATTCTGACTCATTGTGCTTTTATGCATTGGCCCTGTGAAACAGAAAGTGGGGTGATGTGAGTCACACATGCATGGTGCAATAAAGCAGTTAATGTCTGAGGGAATTTGTAGATGATTGACATGTAAACAAGGGATAACCCTTTTGTGTAACTTTCTTCTGAGAAATTGGCTAAAGATTCGGGTACTTTAGGGGATGCCAAATACATGGTCTAATTTAAGCTCTGTTGACTTTTATTAAAATCTCTGTTCTAAATACCTTGCCAATGAGAGCTACGAGAAGTCTGCAGCTGCCATCAAAGGCCTCACTTGACAGAACTGTGGGCTGAGTCTAGGCATCTTCCCTTCACTGGGGATTGGTTTTCAGATGCATATTCGAACTGGAAGGGAGAGACATTTCCCACTGTCCATCCAAACAAAATGAAGTCAGCTTTGACTGTTGCAAAATGTCGATGAATTCTTCAGAGTAAATCAGCCCTGTCAGAGTGATACAGAACCGTCAGCTCTTTGTGACATAATATAATATGAAATGATATTGAACAACATGGGTTTGGCGCTAAATTGTTAGCGCGTTTTAGCTTTGACAGCACCAAGTTTATTGCTTTAATCCCAAGGTCTTTTAAACCTCTTTGACATAAATTGAGGTTGGCTTTTGTCGGGGGGGGGGTGCCCTCCACTTTCCTCTCTCTTCCTTTACCTAAAACTGCTTTTAACAGTTTATGCTAGTACCTCACACTTGTTCTGGGTGACAAAAAGAAACAGAAAAGAAGATGTATTCCAATGGAAAGAGGGGAAAGGCCACTTCAGGCTGAGCAGCCTGCATCTCCTTTTGCCCACATGTCACAGCTTTCTTTAGGCATGTTGCATTCTGGTTATAATAAGGTGTGGCTCCGTGAACTAAAACAAGGCAGGGTAGAAGTCTTCCACAAGGTGGAGGACAGCCACAGTCCGGGAAGAAAGGGCTCCTAATCAGAAACAGAACTTGGTGCAGCATCCTGCTGTAGTTGAATGCATTTCCATATATGGCTTCCTGCCTTCCTCCTCCACCACCTGCCCCCAACGGATACTCTCAGAGATCAAAGATGACTTCTGAATCCTTGATTTAGTAAGCATGGCACACAAGCAGAATCCCTAAGTTTTATATTGTAATCGGAGCTCCAGATGGCTAATGGTTTCTGGTCTCACACAATGGGACCGTGGCAGAGGACAATGAGGATCTCTTTTTCCATCGCTTTTCTGAGGTTGGTGTTTCTTCTAAGGCACCCTGTTTACTCTGTCAGGTCCTTGTGAGAAGCACTTCACCAGGGAGGCCAGGCCATCTGGCAGAACATTAGCGTAATCCTCTTGGTTCTGGATGGGCCTGGTGAGCTCTTGCAGCTATCCTGTGAGCTGCAGACCTCTGAACACAACAGGGTAGATTGTGGTAATTCCAAGTCTCTCCTGCAGTAAAAGACAGACCTGAGTCCAGCCCTTTCCCCAGAACGAACTCACTAGCTGGCCACTTAAATTCTCTTCGTTTGTTTATTCTCTCATTTATGAAAAGGGAAGTTGAATAGGATATTTCCTGGAAAATGAGGAAGGTTCAAAGCCACAGCATTGGCATGCCTGGAGCACCTGATCCTTACACTTATCCCTCTTTTTGTATCTTTGCATCACTGCTTATAAACACAAAGGTCAGAATTATGTTACATTTTTCATAATGACTTTATGGGAATGCATGCAGCCATGCAGAATAATTTTACACACAATGTGATAGACACAAGCATTCAAAACATATATTGTTATCTGTAATAACAAATATATTTTGCTAACTGAAAATGTAGATTATAAGACTAGGGACTCTCCATTCCATAAATAATTTCTGATACTAATGTAATAAGACAAAATTCCTGGCTGTTGGGATTGTGTTATATGGTATATATGATTATATGTATTACTACGATATATACAACATGCTTTGATTGCATTCACCCCTCACTATCTTTCCACACCCCTCATGCCACTGAAACTTTCATTTTCTAGAAAGCCCTCTCTTATTTTCATTTCTTTTTCCTTCCCTCCCTCCCTTCCTCTCTCCCTCACATCCTCCCTCCCTCCCTCCCTCCCTTCCTCTCTCCCTCACATCCTCCCTCCCTCCCTCCCTCCTTCTCTCTCTCTCTCTCTCTCTCTCTCTCTCTCTCTCTCTCTCTCTCTCTCTTTATTTCAGGACAGACTATCTGGAACTCACTATTTAGATCAGGCCGGTCTCGAACTCATAGAGATCCACCTGTGGCTGCTTTCCTGAGTGATAGGATTAAAGGCATCCTTGCTGTCACCTCATACATATGACTGTTGTCTCTGGGAGGATGTGTGGTTAAAATACTCAAGAAGTATTTTTAGCAAATTTTAAGGCTATGACACTGGGCATCAGATCTCTATAACTTAGGCATTTTGTTCGATTGAATTGTTTTTATCCTTTGCTGAATACTCTTGAGGCCACAATTCCTCCCAACTACCATTCTACTCTCTATTTTTATGCACTTGTTTTTAATTTCTCCAAGTTAGATGATGCAAGATTTTCCTTTCTGTGCCTGGCTTGTTCCCCTGATGACTTCTGGGGTCATTCATGTTGTTGCAAATGTCAGGGTTTTCATCTTGTTTAAAGACTGAGTAAGACTCTATCTATCTATCTATCTATCTATCTATCTATCTATCTATCTATCTATCTATGTATGTATGTATCTATCTATCTATCTATCTATCTATCTATCTATCTATCTATCTATCTATCTATCTATCTATCTATGTGTGTATTCTACATTCCATCCATCCATCCATCCATCCATCCATCCATCCATCCATCCATCCATCCATCCATCATACTTGGCTATGATAACTAACATTGTAGTGGATTTGGGAGTTCAAGTATCTCCTTCAGGGTCTGGTTTTATTTCCCTTGAGTGTCAACTAGAAGCAGGATTTCCAACTTGTGTAGGGGTTCTGTTTTTAAGTTTTTTTCTGTAATGAACACACCAGTTTCAATTTCTGCCAAGACAACGCAGGTTCCCCTTCTCTGGCGCCTTTGTCAACACTTGTATTCTTGTCTTTTTGATGATGGCCATTCTAACAGGAGAGGTGCTGTTTCAGATGAGCTCTTTTTTAAGTTTTTTAGATTTATTTATTTGATGTATATGAGCATTTTGCCTGCATGTATATGTGCACCACATGTATGCAGTGCCTTTGGAGGGCAAAAGGGAGTGATGGATCATCTGGAACTGGAGTTACGGATGGTTGTGAGTCATCACATGGGTGCTGGGAATCAAACCCAGATCCTCTACAAGAGCAGCAAGTGCCATCTCTCCAGCTCCTTGTTGTGGTTCAGATTTGTGTTTCCCTGATGACTAGTGATGCTGAACACCTTACCATGGCCCTAGGGACCATTTTATGTCTTTCTTTTGAGTGACGCCCATTCAACTTCTCACTCCATTTTGAGTTATATATTTGTTTGAGCTCTGTTTGTGATTTGGATAGTGCCTTCTTACCAGATCTAAGAATTGCAAACACATTCTCCATTGTAGAGGCTGCCTTCCCTCTGAGGATTTTTTTTTCTTGCTGAACAGAAGTTTTTTGGTTTGATGAGACCTCACTTGTGGGGTTTCACTTGTGTTGTCTATCCTTTTCTTGCCACAGCCTCAAAACATCCTCCCTAAGATCAACACTGTGAAGTTCTCTGGGGATTTTGATTTGATTTTCTTTTTTTTTTTCTGTTTCTCTGTATTCTCCACATTCTGATACTATGATGTATCAAAATACTTGCATAATAAAAATTTAAAATCAGAGGGAATGTATGCTCCTCGGCTGACATCCTTTGAACATGGCTGAGATTTCTTCTTGCCTTGAATATTAATTGCTGGATTCCTTGTGTAATCATTGTTCCTCTTACATGGGTCCAGATATACACAGGACTCCAGATGTTGCCTCACTGGAGCATAGACTTGGATGTAGCTCACACTTGTCTTTCTTGTACTGAGGGAGCGCATCTTCTCTGCTTAAGACCTTTAGTTTGGAGGTCATTAATGAAGTGGCCCGCGCTCTGGGTGAAGGACGGCCCCCCTTGCTCCCTTATCTTTTCAATCTCTGGGATCATCTCAGTTGATCAGCATCCTTCTTCTTTCTCCAAGTCAACTCTCCTCCGGGGTGGTAGAGTCCAGTTGTGGTAAAGCGAGATGTTATCAAGTTCATTGCTAAAGACAAGGGCTGGTAAGAAGGACTTTACAAGTATGGGTGCTATGATGAAGACTGTCAGAATCCTCAGTCCTTTCTACTTTCAGAGTCGGGGGTCTTGCTAACACATCTCTCTCCGTTTTAAATCTGTTATGCAAAGCTAGGCTCCAGCTTCAATTATTTTACAAGTGGTTCAATAGTTTGATAAATTATTCAAGGTTACAGTTCACATCACTTTAACCAAATAAACTGATCTGGGAATGTCAGATGACGCCAGTCAGACCACTGGTGGGTACATAACTCTCCCTTTGTAATTTTACGTTTTTTAAAGGGAAAACAATGCCAGCAATTCATACATTAATTATAGCCAAGCAGCAAGCAGATGTAGGGAAAATTCACCTCTCCTCTGTGACTCAAGATGAGCAGCTCCAAACTCATCCAGGAGACAGGAGGAGGAGGGTTCTCTGAGGAACTGAGAATAACCAAATTCCTGACCAGGCCAAGCAAGCATTGTTAGACAGACAGCTTCTTCGGCCTCTTCAATTCCTAGACTCTTGGGTCTTGTTACCACGTCACTCTCTGATTTGAATCTGATAGACAATGCAATGAGGTGTCTTTTTTCGTTGGGTCTGAAATCAAGTGCCTGACTCTTCCACATTGGATGTAGACACAGCTACTTCTCCAGGGAACGGAAGAAAGCATATGTACACAGAGATCTTCCACTGTCTGCAGCAGAAGGAACTATTTCTAGGAGTAGCCGTAGACCTCCTGTTTGACAAACATGATAGCTTCCCCTTTCCCAAGACCACTCTGAAAAGGGCCATGAAGACGTGTCCATCTACTCACATCTGCCTCTGATGCCATCAGGAATGGGTACATGAGGAGGTCTCTGATAGGCCCATGGAATCAATGAGTGACCAGCCCCCAGGCCCCAGCTCTGTTCTGTAGCCAGGAAATGGCCACACATCTCCAATATGGATGTTTCTTAGCCCAGATAGTGAGTGCTTTAGATTCAGAAGACTGCCATATTCTGGAATACCAATTTGATTAACAAGCCCTCCCTTCCTCCCCCTAATAATATCCCTAGGGCACAAGCTTCTTTCTGCCATAGGCTTATGTGGTTGAACACTTGGTACCTAGCTTGTGCTTTCTGAAAGGCTGTAGAACCTTTGGGGTGCGGAGCCTGCCTTAAGGAAGTACAGTGCTGGGATAGGTGTTTAAGGTTATTGACAGTATTCCCTGAACTGTGAGTCAAAATGAACCTTCCTGCTTTAAGTTGCTTCCATCATGTATTTTGTTATAGGAACAAGAAATATAACACAGTAAACAAGTCTACTGTTTTGATAGTAAACACAGTCAGGTAATTCAGATTACTGTGGTCTTGTGGAACTCTGAGTAAGAAATTGATATTAATTTCAAGCAATATATATATAACCCACATCTGGTTCCCACCTACTACAGGATGCCCAGAAAACCCTTGCTTAGTATCTGGTATCTCTGAGGAGTCTTTTAAAAATATTTATTTTTAATCTTTTTAACTATGTATAGGCAGGTGTGGTTGTGTGAATGCAGGTGCCATAGGAGACCAGAGGCATTGGATCCCTGGAACTAGAGGTAGAGATGGTTGTGAGCTGCCTGACATGGGTGTTGAGAAACAAACTTGAATCCTTTGGAAGAGCAGCAAGTGCTCTTCATTACTGAGCAATCTCTCTAGCCCTCTCTGGGGAGTCTTCCACTTTTGTCTACGGAGTGATTGACATGTCTTGGTATTGTGTTCCTTGTGGCTGTTTCTTCCTTAGTAACTGCACTGATGTAGTCACGAAACATCACCTCTTTTCTTTGAGTTCTAAGCTCACTATTAAGTGACAGTTTCATGTATTAAATTTTCGGAAAGATGTGGGAATGACTGTCAAAGTTTGTTCTATCAAATGATGTAAGCTAGAGACACTTAGGAAAAGGAAACTTCACTAGAGGCATTATCTCCATCAGATTGGCCTGTGGCATGTATATGAGGTATTTTCTTGATTGGTGTGGGAGGGAGGGCTCAGTCTACTTCAGGTGATGCTAGCCCTGGGCAGGCAGGCCTGGGGTGTATGAAAATCAAGTGGAGCAAGGCATTAAGCAGCACTCCTCCGTGGTCTCTGCTTCAGTTCCTGCCTTGATTCTCTCAGTGATAGGCTCTAAACTAAATAAACCCCCTTTCCACAAGTTTCTTCTGGTCCTAGTGATTATCACTGCAAACTAGAACATGACAGAATAGCTTTAAATGTAGCACACAGACTTTTGAATATGTCTCAGGATAGTGACAGAGGACCTTCACAATCGAGACTCGTCACAGTGTGTTCTTAGAACCTATTGCATATTAGAGACAAAATGGATGATGCCCCTCCCAGCAGGCAGATGTGGCTGTGGACATGCGTGGTTTTTAAATAGGAGCCATTTTTCTTCCTTAAACAGAGGGAAAAATTGCTATCAGTGGTGACACTCAGGACTGTGGTTTCAAACCAGCTGCTTGTTGGGGTCTGGCTCACAGATGTGATTTTTTTTGACTCACAATGACTTTTTCAAAATAATAATATGCTCACATTAAATTCGGTGGTCATCACCTCTAAATCATTAGATCTTCCTAAACCCTTTAAAAGTCACATTATTCTGGTGACATTGAAGACATACATCCTTACGAGGTATGGTCTGACTGGTAACTGCTTCCTTTCAATGAAACATTCTGGTTTCCCACGACTCCATGAGTCCCAAGGTAGCTCTTCTGCATGTCTGGCTGATGTTCGCAAGTACACATTTGCCTCTCAGTCCTGAACAATCAAGAAGAGCTGTCAGTTTTTAAACACTATTACTTTATTTATGTTTTATGTGTATGAATGTTTGCCTGTATGTATGTCTGTACACTATGCATGTACAGTGCGTGCAGAGGCCAGAAGAGGATGTCAGATGTCCTAGAACTGAAGTTGCAGGTGTTTGTGAGACACTATTTGGGTGCTGGGAACTGAACCTGGGTCCTCTGAAAGAACAGCGAGTGCTCTTAGCCTCTAAACCATCTATCCAGTCCCCATCATTGGGTTTTGAGAGCAACACAATAGTGACTGGGAGTTACCCCATCTTCAGGGGCTTTGGCGTCACTCATTTCATTCTGGGAAAATGACTATCAACCTACAGATTGTTTGCCTAAAAAGGTTTACAAAAGTGCCGTGAACTCTTTAGAGGTTACTGACAGTCAAAGTGTTAGATTTCAACTCTTGTTACTTCAAACTCCATGGAACATCTGTCTTAGTCTCCCTTGTCTTTTATGTTTGAAACTGGATACTATTCTGACATAGACTTTTTAGTGCCACAGAACTGACTCGTGGATGGAGTTGACAGTTTTCTCTGATTTGATGCCCAGGCACATGCTAAGTTTAATTTTTTGGGAGCAGAAGCCAAGTCTGGGGTGTGATTGTTTTGCATTTTAGGGGTGTCCCCTGCTTTCCCCGGGACACTCATCTTATGTCTTGCTAATTGCTGCATTGCAGTTTTCAGGGTAGATTTCATATTAGGAACTCTGAGGTGAGTGCTGCACACGGAGACAGTGGGTCATTCCTGGGAAGTCAGGGTTATAGGATGGACCCAGAGGGATAGCTTTAAGAGTGTGGGTATTTCACAGCTACCTCAGTATCTCAACTGCCAGTTGCTTTGGCAAAAGCACCTTATGACAAGTTTGCAAAGCCAGTTTATCGTTTATTCACCTACAGACCAAGATGCCCATAATTCAGTTTCCCCCACAGTCGAACTGAGGCAGTGGCTGTTTTGTGGGACTGCCAAAGTGAAGCCCCATTGGAGACTGATGTCAAACATCTTGATTGGTAGCTGCTACCCAAGGATGACACTTCTGGGCCTCTGACTTTTAAAATAGATGTTCCTTCCACACAGTGCTCATGAGTGGGCTTGGATTTGAGTTGCTTCCCAAGCTTTTGCATGAATGTCCTAAATTCTTATGAAGGTATATACATTTCAACCCCCCATCCAAACTGGTGACTTATTCTTAAGCTTGTTTGCTAGAATATACCATTCTGGGGACAGAATCCCCACATTACTGGCAAAAGCATGTGGATTCTATCTTATAGACCTACCACAGCCACCTCCTTGCAAGGTGTCACATAGCCAAAGCCAGTCTTCAAACCCTGACTCATTGCCCAAGGAAAGTGTCTAGTCTTTCAGCTGAATTTCTTGAAGTTTCTCTTTGATTTCCCATGGACTTCTCTGGAGATCAATAAGCAAGAAGACCTGCCCTGAATTACAACACTGATCACTCCATGCTTCTACAGGGCAGAGACTGGCCTTACTCTGAAATCAAAGCCAGCTCAACCCCAGCACAATGTCTTGCATCCACTCACCCTACTCTCTACTGTCTTAGACATTCACCACAATTCTTTTGCTTCACAGCTCCTGATTTCCAGTTTGCCAAGGCTTGGAAGTTACGAGCCCAACTCCAAATAATTGTTGAGAATAGGCTGGCTAGCTTCTTGCAAGACTTATCTGTCACAATCATGTCCTCCACTCATGTGGGTACTTGAGTTTCCTAGACAGACATTATTAGTAAAAGTGATGGTTTTTTTTTCTGTGCTTTGTTTTACACATCAACATCAATACTTTCATTGCCAGGCTTAGGACCCTAGGTTTTTGGGGTCCATGAGCTGACAAGAGGTACAATTCTAATTTTAAATCAAATGATATATTAACTAGCAAAGCCATGGAAGAAAATCTGGGTGTGTTGTTGCCTACCTCATGAGCTTGCTTGCTTTATTTATTTATTTATTTATTTATTTATTTATTTGTTTGTTTGTTTATTATTTACTTTACTTATCTTTTTGAGATAGGGTCTCACCAAGTAGTCTTGGCTGTCCTGGAGCTCACTATGCAAGCCACGCTAGTCTCAAACTCACAGGGATTTGCCTACATCTGCCTCCCAAGTGCTGCAACTAAAGGATGCACCACCACATCCTACCCTTACGGGCTTCTTTAAAATTTTTATTTATTTATTTGTATCTTACATGCATGTATGTGTACCTGCATGCATGTATATGTACCATATGCCCATGGAGGAGAGAAGATGGTATCAGAGACTCTGGAACTGGAGTTCCAGATGCTTGTGAGGTGACTGCTGTGAGGACTGGAAACCAAATCCTCTGAGCCGTTGCTCCAAGCCCCTCACAACCTTCTAGAACCATCGTTCATCTTCTGTAAATTAGAGATTTTCGTAAAGAGGAACTGTATGTAGTTCCCTCCTTACTTGTGGTGGTTATATTCCAATATCCCCACCATAACTTGGAAATGCAAATAGCCCTGCACTAGGCACACTCTTTTCCATGGACATACCTCACATGGAGTTCTATTAGGCATGCTAAGAAATCAACAACAAGAAGCAATAATAAAATAATTATAACAGTACACTGTGGTTAAAATGTATGTAAATGTGATCTCTCTCCTCCCACCCTTCTCACATATTGTAAGCATTTGAGAGCTTTCCTTTGGTGTATTTGATTTGGGAGAACATAATCTTATACTCTGGGGTGGACCATCATTAATTAAATAAAACCAGAGGAACTTGCTCATGAGTGCCTGTTATGATTTGTATATGAAGCATTCCGCACAGGTTCATGTGTTGACCATTTGGTCCCAAGGTGACACAGTTGTGTTGGAACTTCAGAGAGTGTGGCTTAGATAGAGACAAAGATTACAGAGGGAAGGCCTTTGAAGGTTATCTACGTGGTCTCCAGTCCCTTCCCCTCTCTCTGTTTCCTGCCTATCTTGAGATGAAGAATCTCCTCTGTCTCATGATCTCACCACTGTGATATTCCACCCAAGGCACAGAGCTAAGTAACCATGGACAGAGTCCTTTGAAACCACAAGAAAGTAGATACTTTCTCTTTTTAAGTTGCTCTTGTGGGCATTTTGACACAGGAACAAGAAAGGTAAGTAGCATGACACTGTTACACCATGACAGTCACTTTGATCATTGAGACAGCTACCAAATGACCACCAGATGGGTAGCATATACAGTCTGTATACTTTAGATAAAGTTCACTTCAAGGACAGGATCGAGTAGGATGTTGTGGTATTTCATTGCAGTACTCAGAATGCTGAGTACATGAAATACAGTGAAAACGTATGAACTGTTTTTGTTGTTGTTTTAGAATTTTCCATTTAGTCTTTACAGATTCACAGACCTTGTGAACTGAAACTATGGAAATGGAAATCAAGGACAGGGGGAATAGTGTTTTCTCCACTATTGAGTGGCCTGGACAGGTGAAGGGCCTGAGCATCGTTCTCTGAATCCTGCTTTCCTTGTGCTCAGAATGGCAGGAGGAAGGCAGCAGGTGAGGGAGAAGAATGGGAGATATGTCCTCCCATCTTGGTTACCCCATTGACTTTGTCTACAAGGTGGGCAGTAGGCAAGTAGGGTCTCAACTTCACTTTTACTTCACAATATGGAGTGTGCTCAGTGACACTTCTTGTGAGAGAATATCCCTTTTACTTTTAATTGTTTTTATTGCCTCAAAATTTCATACCTGCATAAAATGTATTTTGATAAATCCATTCCCATTCCTTCTCCAATCCTTCCCCTATGCCCTCCCCCAAGACTTTCCCCACACAAACTTATGTGCTCTATTTTTTAGAATCACTGAGTCCTACTGTATACGCATGGGTGTAGGACAACATGGGTTACCTCTTTCCGAGCTGTTCGTCAGTGGGATCCCATAGACTCCCCTCCTCAAACATTACAGAATTTTGCCATAGCTCTTGGTCACCTCCCCCAGAACTTGATGGTAAGATCCTACTGCTGAATATGCCACACACTTGAGTCCTAGGACATGGAGAAATCAAGCTTGTACTCCATCACAGAAACTATCTCTACTGGCTAGCTTTCACAGTGCTTCAAAGTTCTATGAACACTGCCAGGGGAGAAAAACAACCAGCAGTCTTAACCAACTGTGAACTTTGCAAACAACATTAATAATTGGCCTTGCAAGACATGCCAACAGGTACAATAATGGCATGGGTGTCATACAAGTAACCAGCCACTATCTGATTAGAAACTGACCATATTTGTCATGTTGCTTTGGATGAGTAAGAAGCCAATCCTATTTACCACTTCTGAGGTATTGACTTGCTTTTCTCTGAAAGGCTTTGTTCAAAACAGGAATCTTGCTCTTCCATGAGGAGGGGTTGACACTGTTGCCCTGTATAAGAATCTGCCTGTGTTATTTATTCATTCACTTTATCCCCACATCCTGTGCCCATCAACAACCATTTTGATATGTTAACACATACTTGAGTTTTGTGTTCCACTTGGTTCTTGCAAATATGTATATAATCTTGATTTATATGCATGAAACTTAATGTTATGGAAATGCTATTGGTTGAGACAGCATCATCTTGTTTGAATTTTTTCTCACTTGGCACTCTTTCGAAAACCCATGCATGTTGGTATGTGCATCTCTAGTCTGTCTCTTCCAATTGATTCATGGCGGGGGAGGGTTTGTGGCTTGCATTAACCATATTTCATTTATCCACTTACTGGTGGACAAATGGTGGGTAACTGGTGGATAACTCAGTAGCTTCCACCTCTCAACCTGTGCATACTAAAATAAACCACTGTGAGCATGTCTACTTCTAGCCAGGTATAAAAATGTGGGAGGCACATACCCTGTAGCTGATACCTGTATTAAAGTTGACCAAGCTATACGGTTATTCTGCCGGGTTTCTATACTGGTCACATGCCCATATCAGAGAGTTATTATCTCACATTCATTCCAACATTTGGAATTATCCTGTTTTCTCAGTCAGCCAGTCTAATATGCATAAATGATACCTCATTATTGTGTTAATTCATATTTCTCTATTTCTTATTTTAAGCATCTCATCATTGTGCTTGTTAGCTTTAGAATTATCTCATCTATATCTTGCTAATAATACTCTTGACCATTTTTTCTCCATTGGATTGACATTTCCTCCTTGTGGTTATGCAGAAATTCCTTATGCATTCTGGAAACAGTAGGGGCTTGTTTTAAGTATTGCAAATATTTTCTCTTGTATCATCTAGTAATTTTGTTTATTGTCTTTTGAACAAGAATCCTTTAGCTCAATATAATAAAATGAATCCTTTTTTTATGCCTTATGGTACTTGTCTCTGAAGTTTATTTAAAAGACTGTGGCCAATGTTCTGACATAATATAGAGAGGGTCCTTGTAAGGATAGAGAGGGACAGGGTATATCAGAAATTATCTGCAAATGATATGATTGTACATCCAGAATAACCAATTAAGTTAACATATAATATTAGAACTAACAAGAAACTTCATTGAGATTTCTAGATGCCAAGTCAACATTAAAATAGCCACAGTACTTCCCCACCCCAGCAATAACCAATTCAAAAATAAACCATAAAAATGTGTTTGTCCACTCAGACAATGCATTTCACCTTTTCTGTTTTATTTACACAAGAGAATTGGTCTTCTACCATGGAACATTTCACAAACACATAGTATCTGTTATGGTCTGGATACAAAGTGTACCCCTAGAAGGCTCTCCTACTATTTGAGGAGTGTCTTAGTTTGTTTTCTTTTGTTATGACAAAAAACTGTGCAAATATAGCTTGGGGGGTCTTATTTCATCTTACAGCTTATAGTCCATCAAGTCAGGGCAAGAACTCAAGACAGAAACTAAAGCAGAGGCCATGAACAAATGCTACTCCTGGCTTGTTCCCATGGTTTTCTCAGCTTGCTTTTCTTTTTCTTTTCTTTTCTTTCTTTTCTCTTCTCTTTTCTTCTCTTTACTTCTCTTCCCCTCCCTTCCTCCCTCCTCCCTCCCTCCTTCCCTCCCTCCCTCCCTCCCTTCTAGCTTGCTTTCTTGCTTTCTTTCTTTCTTGCAATCCAGGAGCACCTGCCCAGAGGTGGCACTGTCTACAGTCATTAGTGAAGAAAATGCCCCTCCACACTTGCCGAACTAATGGAGGCATGTTCTCAATTTAGATTACCTTTCCCAGATGATGCTAGCTTGTGTTAATTTGACAAAACATTAACCAGCACAAGGAGATTCTGAGAACTGTAGGAGGTGGGGGCTAGTTGGAGAAAGTAGATCACTGAGGACAGATCCTTGGGATAATCTTATTTCTGGAATATTCTCTTTCTTTCTCTCTCTTCCTCCAAACCTCTCCAGTCTTCACCTTCATGCTTCATACATGTCCATACTGATGTGAAGAAGTTCCTTTCCCACAAAGTCCTAGAATCATGATGGAGTATCTGTGGACTGTATCCTGGGAATCCTATGAGCCAAAACAAAGCTTTCTTTATTGAAGTTCTTCTCAGGTATGTTGTCATAGTAACAGGAAATGTCTACTAACACAGCATTCTAGCAGGAAACTACTACAAGGCAGTAGAAAAGAGAAGGGACTAGAGTGTAGTCTGAAGGTTTCTTCAATCCTGCCAGGCCCCCACAGTCCCATGGCCTGCTTATCAAATAATTACTCAGAAGCTTATATTAATTATAACTGCTTGGCCATTTGCTCAGGCTTATTAATGACTAGGTCTTACAGTTAAATTAACCCATAATTCTTATCCATGTTTAACCAGGTGGCTTGGTACCTTTTCTCAGGTCTGCCTTGACATCTTGCTTCCTCTGTGTCTGGCTAGTGACTCCTCACTCAACCCTTCCTCTTCCTAGAATTGTCCTCATCTGCTCACTCTGCCCATACTTGCTGCCTGGCTACTGGCCAATCAGCATTTAATTTATCAACCAATCAGAGCAATACATAATCCACAGAGTACAGAAAGACATCCCACAGCACCAGAGACCCTACAGGATGGAAGGACATGAAGGTGAGGAGTCTTCAAGGTATCTTGGGTCTAGAGATTCAGTGGTACACAGCAAGCTTGAAGTGAGGGGAGATTCATGTGATCTACTTTGCTTTCTCACTAAATGGGTCTTCAGTACATACTGACAAATGAATGTAGCATGTTTACCAAGGGCCTTATGACCATTTGTCTAGAACTTTTCATGAAATCCTTCTGAATATAGAATTGGTTTGGGGAGATGATCAGGAAAGCAATGTAAGATATTTGTCACTCTCAGAAATAGGATTCAAATGCAATTTGTGGCGGGGTGGGGGGGTAAACACTTTTATCCTAAGGACTCCTAGAGTGCCTCCATTCAGGACATAATAGTTATTGTGCTAAAATACACATAACAAAATCTACTACTTAGGTCATTTCAAGTGTACACTTCAATGGCATGATTATCACCATCTATCTCTAGAACTTTCCATCATCTCAGACTGAAATTCTTTACTCACTGGAGAGTTACTCTTCATTTTCTCCACCCCCCTTCATCAGTCGCTGTTCTTCTGTTTCTTCATTTGGGAAAGGTGTCTCACTCTGCATCTCAGACTGACTTCATGCTCACGATTCTCCCACCTCAGCTTGTCAAGTGAAGAGATGATAGGCACATGCGTGGCGCCATTCTAGTTCCTGTCTCTATGAAGTCAAATCCTCTTAGTAGCTTGCATCAGTGGCATCATGCAACATTTATGCTTTTCCTTATGGCCTATTTCACTTGCTGTCAAGTCTCATTCACGTTCTAGTATGTGTCAGGACATGTTCTTGTGTAAGGAATGTATCGCATTGTATGTATGAACTACATTTGACTTGCCCACGGATTCATTGGTGGACATTTAGGTCACACCACACCACACACACACACACACACACACACACACACACACACACACCCCACTTAAGCCATACTTCTTGCACATATACTCTGTGCCACTAATAGGCATGTGTAACTATTGCTTCTGTATTTCTCAGGATCTGCTTAGAGATTGAGTCAAAAGCTCTGATTTCATCTGACAAAGAAGGGTCCCTACAAGAGAATCCACACAAGGAAGTAACTCTTCTCTCCCTAGGATGGAAGCATGGCAGGAATGGGGTCCTGCTGCAAAATGAGTAGCTCGTCAGGCAGGTCATGCTGGTTGGTGTTTTGGGCAGGGATAACATCTGCATGCAGATGACCAGGGACTACTAAGTGGTTAAGCTTGACTGGTGTGGGTTGTATGTTCACGGTGGTTTGTGTGTAGACTGTGTGTTCCCAGCAGGCTGTACCCTGGTGGAATGGGTAAAAGATCAAGCTGAAAAATTAAGCTAAGGAAAACATTTAAGTGGCTGTTTCTTGAGATCACAGGAAATTGCTTAAAACCGGAAATAAATATTCTCTTCTCATGCACAAAGATGTGTAGTATACTTCCTGAGATGCATATGGGTTTTGTGACTTACTGATACTTAGGCAAATATGCTTTTTTGATATCCATGTATAGAAGTTTCCCTATTGTTTATGGTCCTTATACCTCCTGGTGCTGTGTTCATGGATGTACTATAGTCTACTTAACCAGTTCCCTGTTAGGGATTTTTTGGCTGGTTTACCAGTCTGGTTCTTACCAGCAATTAATGAACACACTTGCAGAGACATGGCTTCACGTGAGTGCAAGTGTAACTAGAGGATAAATTCCCCATTGCATAATTGATAGGTCAAAGGGTATATGCATTTGTAATTTTGATCCATGGTGCTGACTTGGCCTCCTAGAGGGTTACATCAACTTGTAGTCTCCATCAGCAAATCTACAAGGTCTGTTTTTGCAGTGCCTTAAGATGTCATCAAACTTGGATTTTTCTGTTTCAGTGGGTGAAAATGGCATTATAAGAAAGTTGTCAACAAGACAAAACAATACGTAAAATTAAATTAATTATAAAATAAAAATATTTAAGAAAAAGAAACTAGAAAAAAAAGATAGTTGTAGTTTGGGGATTTCTTATCACAGCCAACTTGGGGTCTTATATTTCCTACCTGAACATTCTTGCCAACCTCCCCACTCTCAACTTGGTCTTGGCTTTTTTTTTTTTTTTTATAAGATTTGAAGAAATCTTCACTATCTATTTTATTGTTTTGAGCCTTTAAAAATATCAGGTATTGCTGAATTTTAGCAAGCACTTTTTGTCTTATATCTGAGATAATAAGATGATTCTTCTTAAACCCAGTTGTTTATATTTATTGGATTTTTGTATAATTTCACCAAGTTTGAGTTTCTGAAATAAAACCTTATTTTTATTGTTCATCATTTTTAATGGTTTGATATGCACAGTTGCTAATATTTCATATTGACTTTTACATCAACGTGCGTAACACTATTAAGCTTCATTTTTTTTAGATGTTCGTGTCCAATTTCTGCCAGCTTGTGCATAATATTATATTTGCCTCAATGAAAGATTTTGTAATTGCTCTCTTTTTTTCTAGGTGCCTTAGACAACATTATTGAGTCAGGCAAAGTCATGTGAATCATGACACCCTGGAGTTAGACTTGCATGTACCTGCTCCTTAGGTTCTCCTGCCTCCCATAAAGAAATCCCCTGTGGCGTTCCAGCTTCTGAATTTGCTTCTTTTGCTTTAAGCTTGTGCTGGGGACAGAGCCAAGGGCCTTCCATGGCCATGCTAGGCATGCAGTGCAACCCTATGCCAGGCATGCAGCACACCCCTATTCGAGGCATGCAGCACACCCTTATTCGAGGCATGCAGCGCACCCCTATGCCAGGCATGCAATGCACCCCTATGCCAGGCATGCAGTGCACCCCTATGCCAGGCATGCAGCACACCCTTATGTCAGGCATGCAGCGCACCCCTATGCCAGGCATGCAGCACACCCCAACTCTGGAGATCAGATTAAATTTCTTTGTGCCTCCTTCTACCCTAGGTGACCTCTTCTCACTGCTGTTTAATCTCTAACATTTCGAGCTAAGAAGCCTGATTCAGTTTTGTTTGTGTGGCCACTTTTTGTATGAGCAGAAATCTTCCCACGTTTTTTCTTTGAGTATATGACTTTCTCTGCTTTTCAACTTGGTGTGTCTTTTCTGATTAACAGTCTTACTGTTGTTTTCTTGAAATTTCTTCAAATTTATATTGTTTTCTCCATCAACATAGCAGTATACCTAGAAATATTTTAAATTTTTCAGAGAGGAAAGGCCTTTTGTTTTTTATTTCATTTGCTTCTATTTTCATTATATTATAATCAGAACAATCTAGTTCTTAAAACAGTTGAAGAAAAGGAGACCATGAAGATGAAAGCGAGCGAGAGGAAAGTACATGGGGAGGTTCTGAGGGAGGAAGAAGGGAAATGATGTAACTATAATCTCAAAAATATTTTAAATTATTGACATTTCTTTGTGTCTTTTTAAGCATTTTAAAATTCTTTGACAATTTCATCCATGGATAAAAAATATTTTGATCTTATCGACTCTCAACTCCCAGTCCCCAGACTCCTTTGTTTTAAAAAAATGCATGAAGGTTACTTTGTGGTTTTGAAAAAGATTATTGTGATTCCTCTGTAACCTATAATGTTATCAATTTTTTGATAAATGTTTTATGGACATTTGTGAGGAAAATACATGATATTTTTCCAGGGTATATAATCTGTGTGTCTCAGTGCAGTCTGACCTGTTTAATTGTGTGACCCAAACACTCTAGGCTTTATCTTCCTGTCCTCTTGGTCTGTCAGGGCCTGAGCCGTGGCTGTCTCCTGTTCCTGCTGCTGATGTTGGCTCTGCTTGGGTCCTCAGCCACGTGTGTCTTCTCCTTCCTCCTCCCCCACCCCCTCTACTCTCCTTACTCCCCTCTCCCCCCATCCTCATTCTCCTCTGCCTCCATTACTGATGCCGAGTCATCGATGTGCAGGACTCAGAATTCTCACAAGATCCCCTTACACAGTAGAGGACATCCTTCTCCCTAAGTATGGTGGAATACACCTGTAATTCCAGTACGTGGGAGGTAGGAGCAGAAGGACCAGGGGTTCAAGGTCCTCCTGGGCCACCTAGTAAGTCTGAGACCAGTTTGGGATATGGGAGACCTGGTTTCTTAAAAACAAACAATAGATAAATGATAAAAGACCAAAAAGCCCCTTTCTCTGCTTCCATCATGTTGCTTTTCTGAATTCTATCATACTAGATATTGAGTGTTCAGCCTCCAACCCCTTGGCATTCATGATCTGGCATGCCTGTGGATGTCCTTGCATACTCAGTTTCTCTGGCCAGGAGGGCCTTACGCATCTAGAGTTGAGGGCTGGCTTTGCTTTGTGGGCTGTCCATCTTTCTCACTTGTGTCTTTACTACACCATTTCTTCTTGTTCTGAGATGTCACTGTGTGGTAGACTTTGCTTCCTTGTTTGGTTCCGAGGTTTTGTTTATTTATTTGTTTGCTTGAGACACGGCCTCACTATGTGGTTCTGGCTGGTCTCAAACTCACAGAAATCCACCCGCCTCTGCCTCTAGAATGTTGGAATAAAAGGCGTGTGCCCCTAGGCCCAGCCTTGCTTTGTTGTTCTCAAAGTCCTCTCCTATGTGATCAATTCGATTCCCCCATTGTATAAGAAAGCTTGCATCACATATCCGTCATAATTCCTCTGATTACAACTTCACAGGCGTCTTCAGCACATACTCCTTTAGACTTTATCTTCTTTCTTCCTTTGTGATTGATGACACAATTTCCGTGTCCCTCTCCTTCCTTTCTCTGGCTTTCTTTCCAACCACCTGATTTTAATCTGTCATGTTAGTAGATTTTGTAGTGGTTTGTGTGTGTGTGTGTGTGTGTGTGTGTGTGTGTGTGTGTGTGTGTGTGAGAGAGAGAGAGAGAGAGAGAGAGAGAGAGAGAGAGAGAGAGGAGTCTTCCTGCATGTGTACTGTTCTCACATCATTCCCATCCCTCCCTTGCCCCTCCAACTTCTTATGTGACCCCCTCTCAAATGTATGATCTCCTCCTAATTATTATTCACACACACACACACACACACACACACACACACACACACACACAGATATAACCTACTGAGCTTATTTAGTACTTGTATGCATATGTGTTTAGGGCTGATCAGTTGGGATTGGATAGCCTATCAGGGGCTTGTCTCTGGAGAACACTGATTCTTCCTCCCTCAGAATCTATTAATTGCCTGTAGTTCTTCATCTATAGATGCGGCCCTGTGATTTCTCCTATCCTAGGTGACATGTCAACTGGTATCATTATGCAGGTCTTATTTGGGTGACCATATTGTTGAGATTTCATGGGTACAACTTCCCTGTCATATACAGAAGACACATCTTGCAACAGGTGTCTGGTCCTCTGGCTTTTACAATGTTTCCACCCTCTTTTTTCTGATCTCCCTCAAGCCTTAAGTGTAGGAGCTGTGTTGAAGATGTATCATTTGGAGTTTGGCACCCTGTGGCCAGGTGTTATCTGTGTTTTGAACTTTTGTAATGGTCTCTGTATGCTGAAAAAAGAAACTTCTTCGATGAGAAGTGAGAGCTGCATGTGTCTGTGGCTGTACAGATAAGTTTTCAGAATGGAGTTAGAAATTACGCTGGTTTAGCAAAGTGGCACTAGTGAGATCTCTTCCGGGCTCTGTGACCTCACCAGCCATGGTGTTGACTTGATTTACAGACCAACCATGAGTTCTGTCCTACTGAGCAGGCCTTAAGTCCAATTAGACAGTAATTTTAATTCAATTAATTAATTGATTTTAGGTGGGCATGTACATGCCACAGCATGCTTGCAGAAGTCAAAGGACAACCTGCAGGAATTGGCTCTCTCCTGTACTGTGTGGGTCCCAGGGATCAAACTTAGGTCATCAGGCCAGACAACAAGTGCCTTTAATTACTGAGCCATCTCGATGCCCCTCCCATCCCATGTTTGTGTCATGCATGTAATTTATCACTGATTGATGTGATATGATTATCTTGTGATATTGAAGTACATGTTCTGCATGGCAGGGGTTGTCCAAAGCTGGTACTTCCTCTAAATAGATCTAGAAAATTCTGATTTATTGTTGTCCTCATACAGTGGAAGGCTAACCATTCCCTCCCAATCTCTGTTTTTACTGAGTGTGTCTCCTTCTCTAGACCTGAACGATTAACAGCAGCCTAGGGAGGGCTTTGCTTATAGGTAAGTGCAGTTCAAGGCAGAAGCTCAGTGTACACAGCTGGGCTATGTGATTAAGCCCAGTATAGATACCCCGGCTACATGATTGAATTGATAAATGGAGAGGGGGAGGTATGGTGACAATCCAGCCTTCTTCCTTGTACAAATTTAAGGGCAAATTGGTGATCTGGTTCATCATGTTGGGTTCTATGGACATCCACTTCCAAGCAGTCAGTGTTCTGGCTAAGTCTGGAGCTCCGGAGATGAGGTAAGAAACAAAGATAGCCTGCTATGGACCGGGCAGTATACAAATGTTAGCTCAAATAAAATGGCCTCAGAGGAGCTCAGGTGGCAGAATTTACTTGAGAAGTCAAGTCTTTGTGATCTCAAGCTCCAGCTGTACTTCCTCTAGGCCTTCCTGTATCTACAGCATGTTTGCTACATTGTGTTGGTGCCTGGTCATAGTTTAAAGAAAAAGAAGACTATCCAACGGAATTTCCTAAGTGTTCTTGGGTAAACTGTGATATTAGGATCAGGATAAGTTTCAGTGTCTCATCTGAGACAGCGGGGACACCAGTGGCATCCTCTGGGTCACATTGACCAATTTGTGAGTGGCAATCAAGATCAACATAGTTGCAACAAAATACACTGGTGTTTTAGAGGTGTGCCTTCAGACAGTGTCTCCTCCTCCTCCTCTAACATTTTATAAAGGAAATGGCAACTGGGTTGAAATAGATGTAAAAAGAAATGTAAGCATTAAAAGGAGATCTGCCCAATTAAGATGGTACTTATCTTTGAAGCACACCATCTCTGTGATGTCCCTAATGACACCAGGTAGACTGGGAAGAAATGGATGCTCTGGGAAAGGTACCACTCAATTGATTTCCAGAAATCATACCCTTTCACTGTGTGTGCATATGGTGTGTGCATGTGTGAAAAATTGGCCAGAAAAGAGGAACATGAAAATATTTTTAGATTCACATCACCTCAACATGTGGAAAGTGTTACTATAGATAATTCCACACCCTGTCTCCTAATTATGCCTTTTAATATTTCATTTCCACTCAAGAAGGGGAAAAGCCATTGCCATGTCTACTACACGCCTGGTTTGGGGATGGGAGCATTATACTAGATGGTGTGATTAAATGAGTTAGAGGTGGAAACAGCTGAGAATGGGGTCTGAAATGTATGAGAATACGTTTTCTGGGACTGTGTGCTGGTTTTATTTTTACAAACAAAATAATATTACAGGGCTAACATTTAGAGATTCAGGGTTACGCAGTTGTGTCCATTCTGCTTGTGAACTGGACTGAATTGAAAGATGCCTGGGGGTTTAGTAAAGCACACATCAGAGATTATTGATGTGAGGGACAGAACATGGGATGGGAAGACCTGCCTGACTGTAGGCACCATCACCAAATAGGCTGTAATAAAGTTGAAGGAGAAGGAAACCATAGTGCTCCCTAGTGAATGTGTCTGCCTTTGCTCCTGTGGACCTCACACTCCAGCTTCATCAGCCTTTCAATGCAGACTTACACCCAGGACCATGCAGAGAACTTCTAGGCTCTTAGCAGCAGGCTGGGGTATATCATTGAACACCCCCATTTCAGGTTCTTAGACCAAGAAGCTGCTGGGGTCTCTGTCTCCCTATGCACAAACACATTAGACTCCAGGACTTCCCATCTTGCAAGGCATTCTAATAAATTCCCTCTTAAAATTGCAAACATGCACCTCCCCACCACACCCATACCACACAGCCCAATCCCATCTTTAAAGGCAAGTCCTTTTCTCTCTCTTGTGAATTGCAAAAGACCACTTGTAAAAGAATCAGAATATGAACACCTGAGCGTTTAGTCCTCAAAGTGCTTTAGCCTCTACTTAATTTTCCTACTTTTTCCTTTGCTTTGAAAATTGTTATGAGATCAGCTGCCAAATAAGAATTAGCATCTCACCTTGGTCCTTCTCTGTGACTGTTTTGGGCAGTCACTTAACAGCCAATATCTATGGAGATGTTTCTTTCAAGGATTACTAGCTATATACTCTGTGCATGTTCAGGTGCAACTGCCTTCCCAGCTCCATTTACTTCACTCTTGAACAAATGAATGGACTATCCACACAGAGACTACATCAGCATCTGCCTCCATTAATGTAAATGTCACCGTTACAAGCAGGAGTAGCTGGGATGGGGAGTTGAACCAAAGCCAAATAGAATCAGTTAATCTGTTTCTTCAGCCGTCTCCTGATGTCTGCAACTATAAGGAAGGACTGAAAATGTATCTGTCAAAGCGTTTTTGATAGAATGGACCAGAGAAAACAACTCAAACTATACCCCCCCACACACAGACACACACACACACACACACACACACACACACACACACACACATTACAGCACTGACACACTTAACTGGAAAGTCCAAACCTTAAGTCAGAGAAGGATAGACCCAACATCTTAATGACTTTGTCTCCATATGGGATGCTGTTTGCTTTCTATTGTGATGTAGCACGTTACCTAAAATACCCGTGGTTCACAATACTAAAAACCCTCCTGTTATCTCACATCTATTGTGGGTTAGGAATTTGGGGGAAATTAACTAGGGAATTATAGCTCAGAGTCTTTCAGGAAGTCACAGGAAGGATTTCAGATGGGGGCTGGGTAAACGGCTCCACCCACAAAATGTTTGCCTTACAAACTCAAGAATGTGAGTTTGATCTTCAGAACTCATGTTTTGTTTTGTTTCAAGCTAAGTATAAGTATATAATATAAGTATATATTCACTTATAATCATAGCACTGGGCATGTGAAGACATTCTGCTCTCTGGGCCTCCCTGGCCAGCCAGCCCAGTCTTCTCAGTGAGCTCCAGGCCAGTGAGAAACCCTGTCTCTCAAAAGTAAAGTAGACAGCTCCTGAGGAACAACACCTGAATGTCCTCTGGCTCCCCCCCACACACACACACTAGCACACACATATGCAGGCACACACCTGTACCAGTGTACATACCCACCTGCACACGCACATGCATGCACGCACACACAGTTGGTTCTGAAGTCATTTGAAAGCTTGACTGAACCTGGAGAATTTGCCTCTGCAATGATGTCATTCACATAGCAGGTAGTCTAGTATGACAGCAGCTGGGCAGCTTCATTCTCCTTGGGCTTTGTGTCAATATAGCAGCTGGCTTTCCCTAGAGCAAAGGATGCAAAATTGAAAGGAAGACTGGCAGTACTTCCATTTTTATGACCAAGGCTGAGAGGTTAGAGCATGACTTCCAGCATTTCAAGAAGCGGGTTATCTGGGCCATCACATTTAAGAAGCCAGGGGCAAGAGGTTCACTCTGAAAGCACAACAGATGTCCATGAAAACCACCAACACTCGATCTTCAACAGCTCAGGCTCCATCATGGACCCTGGCACCTCTCATGACTCACAGAAAGAACATATACCTTCCCTGTAAGCTTGGACAGTTGAGGACATGTGGCCAACCACAAACCACATCCTCACGGCCAAGTGGACATGATTGCTCTGATAATCTTAGGTCAGAGTCATATACTCTCCAATCAGTCTGGAGCCAGCATCAGATTTCTTAGAAGCATAAAGGCCACATGGAGAAACCATGGATATAATTCCAGTTCTGCTACATAGAGAAGGGGATGTGAATCTTGGGTGACTCAAATCAACCTCTGTTCTTTTACCTGTCTCTGTTCATGTGTACTTATGCTCATGTACATATTCATTCTTTTGTGTGTATAAATACATGTGGGCACAGGTACTGCCTAAAAGTGTGTTGAATTAATTAGTTTCTCAGGTAGATTGTGTAACATAGTTCTAAACTATCTAGTTATGAAAGTGTGATCTGCAAATTCCAAAAATGGCCAACTGCCTGAGTTTATTACACACTGCACCTTTTAGCTGTGAGAAATGACCTCATCTATTGTAGTGGAGATATGTGGCCTCAGAGAAACACAAGACAAAGGTCTTGACAGATCTCTCTCTCTCTCTCTCTCTCTCTCTCTCTCTCTCTCTCTCTCTCACACACACACACACACACACACACACACACAATCACACACAACTACTGATTCAAGAATGTGGCTCAAGGAACAGAATCTTTCTTTCCATCAACATCTCCCAATCTCCCTGACTGTGTGTCCTTATGCTGTGGAATGCAGGAGCCTTGAAGGAAGGACTTCCATTTGCTTTCTCTATTTTCAAATCTTTTCTAAAACAGTGTTGAGCCCACAGTGCATGCTCACTACACCCTGACTTGGTAGTTACAGATCTGATGTTAAGGAGTGAACAAATTTACTGTCTTTCCATTTGATGGTTGAATCATTGAATGTGTCCCTTATACTCACTGATATGAAGTCTGGCCAGGTAGGAGGAGATTAAAAACAGTTGTAGGTACAAGGGCTTCCAGTCAGAGGAGGAAGGGATGTAATAAAGTAGTTCTAATCCCCAATGTCTGAATCAGGAGGGCAAGAAGCATAGATTGGACTTCATGTCCTATCATTTAGCCAAATCCTTAAAGCTGGTCTTCATCTTCACAGGTTGATGAGGTAGTCTTGGCTAAAGTGGGTGGGTGGTGTCTTTGCAAGTCTTTCCTTTATACAGTGATGATGCAACTTCAAATGTCTGATTGTGTTACCCCTCAGGGGCTCATGTCTCCACAGAGTTGGGCCAATTCTGGAGTATTGTTTAACTTTCTGGGGCTAAATTTCTAGGGTAT
Source organism: Peromyscus eremicus (assembly GCF_949786415.1). Classification (NCBI taxonomy): domain Eukaryota; kingdom Metazoa; phylum Chordata; class Mammalia; order Rodentia; family Cricetidae; genus Peromyscus; species Peromyscus eremicus. Next base: position 154,138,361 of record NC_081416.1, on the reverse strand, counting down.
CACAGTACCAAGATCTTCACAGGAATGTACTAACATCTAACTTACTCTTCTCTTTCCCTCCTTTCCCCTCTGTAACATTGAAAGTAGCCACTGGGGCAAGATGAAAGCATTACAAAGACTCATCATGTTTTCTTCCAGTTGATTTGTTATGCCTGAGACTCATTTTTTACTTCTACAGACTTGGACTTTTGAGACCTGAATACCATAACAGAATTCTTTTCTCTGTCAGCCCCCTCTTTTACTTGAGTTAATGTCACTCTGTTGATCCACACTGCAGGGTCCAAAGGATCCTGTGACCTGCTGCAGAACAAAAGCAGTACGATATCATCCAATATGGCCGTAACAGGTTTCCTAGGGCATGGATGTGAGGGGAATGGAGACTGGCTGTCCAAGAGACACAGACATTTGGTTTTACAGAATGAAGAGTTCTTGATATTTGGTACTCCACAACACAAATATACTTACCTGTTTTTCAACTGTATGTTTAAAACTTGTTAAGAAGGTAAAATTTATGTTCTATGTTTTTTCCCATATTAGAAATGGAATTTATCCACCACCAGCAGCCATAATAACACCAGCAATATCATTTATTTTGAGAATCTACAGGAGACAGATCTTGGACAAAAACAACATCTCAGTCTATCTGTAACCCTGAGGTGTCTGCAATGCTGTGGTTCTGTTTCTGTCCTTCCTTGATAGGTGAGGACACTGGAGCCATTGTCTAGAAGTTGGCTGCCCCACTGTCTCAGAGTCGGGATCTGAGTCCAAGGCCAAGTGACTTCCAAACTAAGAGTCTTTGACTGAACTCCACATAAATAACTTACCAATAGAGAGGATAACCTCTGTTCTTCTGTAGAACTTGGGCTGACCTAGGCTCTAGGACATCCGTATGTTTACCTGAAAGCAGGATGCTCCACCTGCACTTGCTACTGTAATTGTTTTTAGTGAAATCTTAGAAGTCCTTGTTTAATGTAAAGGTAGAAGAACTTGAGTCCGTGAAGACTAGATATGGGCTTTGGGGAGATCCTTAGGCATGAGAAGGAAATATACACCCAGGGATGCACCACACAGATCTGTGGGGGGGAGCTATGCACCCACTCTGCTTCCTGAGCAACTTTGCCATCCATCTGAATCTCTCGGCAGCACCCTTAATATATTCTAGGTGATGTCATTTATATGAGAAAGGTGAGGAATGGGGGTGGATAGTACACATGACTGCATGGTGCTCATCTGTTATCTGTCCTAGCACCCAGGAGAAGAAGCTGGAGGATCCACGTTTGAGCTAGCCTAGGCTACATCCTGAGTGCCGGTTAGGAAAGAAAGAAGGTGAGGAGAGGAAAGGAAAAAGAGTTTGTGAAATATCAACAAAATAGCCCATCACTCAAAGGGAAGACTTGGCCCGGGCATTGAAAGATGGACAAATAAATAAACATTTGTCTGACTTAGGTTAACATTAAATACTAAAAACTTTTGGGAGAAAGCAGTTGACTTATAGGATCATGCTGTGTCCTAGTCTGTCTTAAAATTATTGAAGGCTGCAAATCTCTGATCAATAAATTCTTTCCTATTGACAATAACAAAGGGGAAAGGGAAACAACCAGCCATGGCTAAGAAGTAAAGCTGTCACGTTCAAACTGGACTAAATATAAAGCTGGCCAGGGGGCTTGGGGACCTCGGACAAAGGAGGCCTGGGTTAGGCCCTTCAAGAGAGCTCTGTGGAATGGGGGGGGGGTCACCAGGAACTAGTATCGGGGAAAGAGAATGGAAAGCCGGGGAGTTATGGTGTGGGTGGTGGATGGAGGCTGAAGAGCAGTCAGAATGTGAGGACAGCTGTCTCACACGGTACAGACACTCTCTGTCTGCTTTGAGGACCCAGCCTATGAAGAAACTGCTATCAGCCAAGGGCCAAGGAAGGTGAGCAGCACAGATGTAACAAAGAGAGAAAGAAAATACACTTGTCCCCTGTGAGCTAAACCGAGGAGCAAGCCATCATCCCAGGTTTGGAACGGAATTCCGGTAGCCTTTCCTGAATGCCTATTGTGTATCTCACAGCCCAAACTCTTGTAGTTCCCCAAAACTCTTGTAGGAAAATTTTCCCTCTCGTGAACCTCTGTGTCAGGCATATGTATGTTTATGTGTATCCTGCTGCATGCATGTGTGTGCACAGGTTATGTAGGGATGTTTTCAGGCATTAACTTGTTAATGCCTAGCAATGCTATTGTCCCCAGAGTCAGCTATACTAGCTACGAAAATATCATCTCAATGATACAGGCTTCTAGACTATAAAAGCTGCATCACTTGGCCCTGGTGGCAAAACCAGGGCATTCCAACTTTTCTATGGAATTTTGGTAAGGGTCATCAGTTTTTTACCCTCTGTAGAAGAAAACATAGCTAAAAGCAGTCCTGAAATGATTCTTAAGGCTGGATTCTGAAAGCCATAGAGACTCAAGGAGCCTGCTGAGGGCTCCCAGTAGAAGGCTATGGAAGAGATGCATGGAAAGGAGTATGCCTTCGACAAAGGGGCTGTCAAAACACAAAAAGCAACCGTTCCCCTCCTGCAGAGGATGCTGCCAGAAGCCCGCTGAGGTGGCCATGAAGGGAGCTTGAGGAAACAGCTGACTGTGGACCATGTCTGACAAAACCAGGATTTTCTTCTCTCCTTTTCCACAGAGAGCTCCTGATAAGTAGTTTTGAGCTCAGCGGAACTAACCATCTATCACTTTAAATGTTTATTTTATGTCCAGCTTATCCTAACATTTTTATTCATCTTAATGAGAAGTAATTGGGCTTCCTATTGCAGTGTTTCATTTAAAAAAAGGGAATATTAATAAGGAAGCAAAGCATGCTAAAAACCATAGCCGTCTTCCAAGGCTTCACCATCCTTGTCGCCAGCCCCGAAGTTAGGAATGGAGATTGAAAAGTATATTCAATGTGTTTGAACCACATCGGTCCCGCGGCTGGCGGGGAGGCTTTTATTGTATGTCATCGTGCCTTCTGGGAATCGTGACATTAAAACATATCCTTGGTTCTCACTTAAGCCAATTTTGGAGGGCAGGGAAAAGAAAAGACAACATTCTGCAGCGAAAGCACCTTCCTCCATCTGGCAAAATGGCTTTCTGGACTCTATTGTGGCTCATTGTCTAAAAATAGGATGGAGACAAATGGTTATCATTTGCGAAAGCCCATGACAATAATGATAAATGAACAAATTTTTTTGCCCTCTGAAGTCATTGCTTAAGGCTTTCTCTGGGATCAACAATGTTAAGCTGGTAAACTGGCCTCATCTGCATCTGCAGAAGGTTTACAAATGGCTTTGTAAACAATTTCAGCCACAGCGTTAATCTCCCCTACAGAAGTAGGGCTTGGAGAGAGATGATTGATTCGCAATTTACAATGACAGTGAACCCCTGAAACAGATATGAAGGAAACTTTCAGTGAATAATGTTTTAGTTGACAGGAAACGATAAGGCACATCTTTCATCTGATAGTGGGCTGTTTTTGATAAATATTGTTCATAATGGAGAATTTTGGAATCATTAATGTTTGGATAGAACATTACTACTTTTTGACTAGGACTCCAGTTTCTTGGGGTAGGAGTTTGGTTTTCTTAATATATATATAATATATAAATATATTATATATATAATAAGAAAGAAAAGAAAGAAAGAAGAAAGAAAGAAATGGGAGGAAGGAGATGGTTTGAAAAGCATGCATGAAATTCTGCTATTGTTAGAGTCAGGTCCAAACTGCTAACTGATGAGCATGTCCACATGAAGCAGCTCTGTTCTTGAGACACATTTGCAGCACTGAGATGCTCACCACTTCTCAAGGCTGGGCAGAACAAAACTGTGTTGTGTTGTTATTGTTGTTTTGTCTCCTTTGGTACAGAGCCTTGCTATTTAGCCCAGGCTGACCTCGAACTTATTCTCCTCCTGCCTCAACCTCTTGGCTGCTGCAATGTATGGTCCACCATGGCGGCACAACATTATTTTTGAGTATCATCATGATGTTCTGCCAGAACAAAAGGGGGCATGCAATGGAAGCGAATATTAACATTCCTGTTTCTTGGCCTCTTTATTCTGGGGGATGCCCTGTGTTCTCTGACTATAGTCTTCATCCCAGTGCAGTCACGCTGGTGTTCACAGGTCTGACCTTGGAGCCTTTGCCTCCTGACGTCCCCTGCTGAGCAGAGGTGTTGTGCTGTCGAGCATGCAAGGGGCAGCAGTTACTAATCCCTGAGATTGCCTGTCTGCCCTGCCAGTCATCACTTCAATCCAAGGTTGGGTTTCCCCCCAGATTCTCATGTCCCCCATCCTTTCATGCCCCTGTATCACAGCAACAATACTTACTTAACAAAGCTGACTGTGGAGCATGGATATGTGTGGTTCCATATTGATGTACCTTGCATGACAAGTGGCCATGACTTCTTCCCCCACCATCACCCATGCCCCTGGGTGCGAGTGCCAAGTTTAAGTTCTCTCTCAGCCATTCTTGTGTTGGAAAGAGGGACACCTTTTGTTTCTATCATGATTGGCAGCTAGCCTTGTGCTTTCCAGCAATGGCTGGGCTTTGCCTCATAGAACATGGTGCATGTCAGGATGTTCAGAAATATCAGTGTAATCAAAGGCTCATTGCGCAAAGCTTTAGTACCAGAGAGAAAGCCAAGCTGTGCATTCTGTGGCTCTCTCAGCTGTTGGGGCTGTCCAAGCCCTTCAGAATGTGGAGGCAGGATGTGACTCACATCACTAAAATAATCCCTCTGCATTTAGTTTTATTTACTATCCTGTTAGTGGTCAGGCACTCCGGAGACCTACTGTGTGCCAGGAACTGTGAAACATGGTGGCACTATAGACATGGGAAGCTGGGGCAAGCAGACACAGCCCTCTGTTCTCAGAGAGCTGGCAATGCAGGATGGTGAAGCAGATCTCACACTTGAGCCACATGCACCAAAACCGTTGGCCTATCTGTGCTCTGTACATGTCTTTCTTCTACCTCAGAACTCTCTATGCTTTCCTGGCCTGAAGAGTCAGATCTTCACACCTCTCTCAGATTGGCTCCAGTCTGTTCTATCAGTCTTATATCCAATATCCCAAATGTATTACTCATTTTGGGCCACATGTTGCCCCAAACTGAATTTCAAATTCATCTAACAAAATGTGATTGGTCTCAGCTATGGTGTTGGGTCTTAATTCTCGACTTGATTGGGTTTTGAGACTTTTAGGAGACAAATGAAGCCTACCTCTAGGTGTGACTATCTTGGTGTTTCTATGGACAATTAGATCCTGGTCACTTCCTGCCTCCTTGATGATACTGTCTTCTCAGACCTGCTTCTGTCTTTATGTGCTCCCATTTTTCTGAGTGTTGGACACTAGTATGTGAAAAAAACCTCCCCCCCCCACACACTTCCACTACCATGGTGCTCAATCCAAGTGCACAGGGCCAAAGGTGTGAGCTAAAGAATTCTTTCCTTCCCCAAGTCCATTCTGCCAGATATCTGCTTACAGTGATAGGAAAACTGATTCATGCACCTGAGAATAGGTTTGGAGGTGATTATCTGCCCTTCCAGCTATAGGGCTGAGCAGAGCTCACATGCCTCCTCTGAAGATGTCATTTTGACACTGACTACACCAAAGAGTCTGTGGGTTAACTCTAACCCACTCATTTTCCCTATAACATAGTAAACAAAAACCATTGAAAGGCCCAGGGACCCTGTTGTCCTTCAGCCCGAAGTGTGTAGCAAACATTCCCTTATATGATTTATGCCTTATGAAACCCCAGAAAGTCAACCCTAGTACATGCCTCCTAACTCTACCACCCTGAGGTAACATACCTGGATGCACATGGCAGTGGACAGGAGGGATGTGAAGCCTTGGCCAACCAGAGATCTACCATTGATGACAGTACGTTGGCCTGGTGTTGTCGCAGTTTCCAGGAGCACCTAGGAGTTCCTCTAATGGATGGATTTGTTTGCACCTTGTCCTGTTCTGGATGTCCTATGCTCAACTAAGGAGCTTTTTGCCTGGGATAGCTAAGGCTGCCAATGTAATTCTGCATTTTTATGTTTATCTGCTCTAGTGCCTTCTTGCCTGCCCCTTCCTTCCCAACTTCCTGAACCTCTTCTTTTCTTCATGATTGAAAAGCAAACTTGAGTTTTGTCCTCTGTTTGTTCTTATAGACAGAGTGCTCAGACAATGGGCCATCTGTGTCTCTTCAGACATTGTCTGAGCACTATCTCTGTCTATCAGGACACATGGACACTACTGGAAAGTGAGCTGCTGGTGCTGTGATCATGACCCCTACGACCCCAAGGAAGTAGGAACTATGCCACTACCAAGCCAGTCTCTTGGCATCAGGGGTAGCCACCCAGGGATGGAGAGCTGACTGGCTTTCCAGGCTGTGTGGACCTTCTCTCAACTGCAGAACGGCAGAGCTTTTCCCAGGCTCAGGTTAAACGCGTTGCCTCTTCAGATGTGAGAAAGGAAATCTGATGCGTTAAAAGCCCGGCTCCTCCATACCATCTCCTTTAAATAATAAGCAGCAGCTTCACAGTCCCACTTCAACACTAAGTGTGTGCTGTGTAAATTGCTTTGATAACAGCAGTCATCCTCTACCTCATGTTTTCAAGCATTCCAACTTGCTTTCATTTTATTAATGTATTTCTCTTATCTTTCATCTGAATAGTGTTCTCTATGTAAAGTGACCAAATGTGATTAATGATGACTAGATTGAGATAGGACGGGGTGTTTGAAAAATGACTTAAGGACCACATGTAAGTCACTGGCTAGAGTCCCAAAATGCAAATTCTGGTTAAGTTAATGACTGGAAAATCTTGATGGCCCCAACTGTACAAGCTATTGCATTATCTAAAATTTCTTTGTAAACAATAAATAATTAGCATTTTGGGTTAAAATGACTTACTCCTTTCTTAATTATTTCAATAGGAATTACTGTCCTAGAATCCCAGAGTTAAAAGGGTTCAGGTAATGGACATGTAGGTATCATTCTGGTGCCTAGTCATCTAGCCTAGTAAGTTACTGCTCTGCTTTGTAAATGGGGCGGGAGTGTTCATGTCCCATTAGAGGTCAGCACTTTATTAACAGGTCTGCAATAATCTAGTTTGCAGGTGGATTCTTTCTCAGGGAAGAGCTTTGCATGCTCCTAGATGGGGTTGGGAGAAGGGAAATTGTTTTTTATGCTTGCACCCGCCTTCCCCTGACAAACGAGCCTTATCATCTACGAGGCTCTCTGCTCTCATTCACCCACTCAAAGAGCTGGGGAGCTTTTATGAAAAATAAATTAATAATGCATACTAAATTACATCTGCAAGAGACATTTAGATATATATTGCAGACTTCAAAGATGATTAGATTTACGTTTTGTTCAAGGGGACTCGTCACCCTGTCTCCTGGTGCGTCTGATACCACAGGTCTAGTTCATGTGGGCCCCATGAGATGCTGGTTGCCCTGCACGGTGGATGGCAGCCTCCATGTTCCCCAGCAGAGTGCTGAGGTTTAAAGTGACCCAACTACAGGATCCAAGGAAAAACCAGAGGCATCTACAGGCAAAGCCCATCCCCACCCCCTGCCACTCCTTGTCCATCAGCCTGCAGCATGTAATGGAGCATCATCCTTCAGGTCCGCCAGCCCAGCTACTTACCACAGAGATAACAGGGAAGGGGGAAAAAAACCTCTACTCTTCCAAGTTGTTTCCTTGTTTTGTTTTGTTAAACCACAAAGAAGAGAGAAATATAGTCACATCGATTGTTAATGCCTCGTCGCTGCTCTCCGGTGTCCGCACACGAAACACGCTGCTTTTGTAGCGGAAGGAGAGTTGGTATTTATCAGGGTTCAGAACCAGTTCAGGCACACACTTGACAAATTATTTGTGGAATTGTTGTATTCATAGTCACTTAAATAAGAATCTGTCAACACGAAGGCTGAGCTTTGTTGCAGTGGGTCCCCTGTTTTTTTTCCTGCGCACCCAGAGGATGATGGATTGGAAGGAATGCAAATCCCCTGCCATTTTATATGCTGGTGCCTTCCTCAGAGACAGGAAGCATAGCTCAAGATCATCTGGTAAGAGGCCGTAACTGCAGAGGCCTGCTTCTGTGGTAGAGGCTTTTCTTTTCTTCTTCCTCCTCCCAATTCTTTATTTATTCCCTCCCTCCCAAACCGGACCTTAGAACAGGGAAATTGAATTCAAAATATTTTCATCACATCCCGTTTTGGAAAGGGCCCTTTCTCAGCAGGTGCACAGGCTGGATTGCTAGGAGAACTCATACAAATGCTTAGCGGTGCTCTGCAATTAAAAACAAATTGATAAATATAATTATTGAGTTTAATGGCAACTTAAAAGTTAATGCCCCTTAGGATGTGAAGTCTTAACCTCTGAAGTAGAAGTAAAACAATGTCGGCCTGGGATGTCAGTGGGGGCAGTAGTCAGTGGGGGCAGTAGTCTGTGATTTAATTGGCTTCCTGGGTCCCGTGGCACTCTTCATGCTTGGGCAGCTGGGATTGCTCTCCTGGATCTCAGAGGAAACCAGGTCTAGGCTCTCACTAATTTCTGACTTGGAGGGATTGGATCATTTCAGGCCTGCCTTTCCAGAGGCTTGAAAGATCATTGCCAAGTTGTGTGGTTCTCAGGTTCAGAACTCCTGTTTGCAGTGTGGCAGGAAGCTCTGCGGCCAGCCAGAGGAGTTTCTTGGACAAGCATTCTTCTCAGGCTTGGCAGGACAGAGCATCGACACTCTCTATGGAGGACGATTTCTTCACGGGTTATCAAAAAACCACAGGAGCCTCTGCTTCCTCGTATCTTTGGGCTGAAGAAAGGAGCCTGGAAGCTAAAGCAGGAACTCTACAAGTGTGTCCCTCATCCTCTGCATGCCACAGAGTAACCAGGGGCATCAGCCACGTTTGGAGATTCTCGAGTCTCCGAGATACCTGAGTCTGAAGCTTACTTACCTAGAGATTCCAGGACAGATGCCCAAATCTTCTCAACTCCTGACTCCTGACTCCATCACAATATGGCAGATGATATCAAGTTAGAAGTTCATGTAAGGAGAGGCGATCAAAAGCTGGGTCAGAAGACCTGGGATTCCTGGCCAGGCTTGATCAACCTACTTTTATGAGACCTAACCAGAGTCCTATGAGGACTATATTGATTCCTTCCTGAGTTGGTGCAATCTTCTACTAGGCTCCACATCCTACATCACTCTACTGGGAACTTTTTAGGATAAGAATCTTGGCGCCAAAAATCAAGCCGGCACTTATCAGCTTTCTGTTATTGTATCAATATCTGGAAAACAAATGAATCAAGGAAAAGGTGGATTTTGCTCAGGGCTTCAGTCATTTGAGCTGCTCTGTACCCTTGACATAGTGTATCATAAAGGGAGCACATGGCAGAGGTGGGGGTGTTCACCTCCTGGTACCCAAGAGACAGGAGGAGCCAGGGCATACCATCGTCTTCAGGTGCGTGCCTCCGATGACGTAATCTCCTCCCACTAGGCCCCACCCCTAAAGATTCTACCATTTCCCATTAGTGAAAAAGTGAACAACAAGCTTTTATCATCTGGGCATTTTTGGGAACCTTCTAGGTTTAAACAATAACAATAAAATAACGATAAATAAACGTAAACTCACAGTCTACGCAGTCTAATTCTATCAGACTGTGACACAGGAACAACGATGAACCAGCAGTCCTTACAAATTGACAGTACAACTGCACCAGTCTTAATCCTGGACGCCTGGTTCCAAGAAGCCTACAGTGTTCTGTAGAGCACACAAGAACAGCACCGTGCTCCGTACCACACCCCAAACTCTTGAGACACAAGCAAAATCCTGTCTGCAAAAGAAGAATTTAGCCACCTGCCTACCCACACAACCGCCTCTTCCTTTTTTCTCCTCCTAACACAGTAAATAACCCCGATCTGTCAGAGAGGCCCCGGCTTACTGTGCCCACAGTGCAAGTCCTTCTCAGGTCCCACCTCCACCCCAGTGAACCTTTGGGCTGTTGAGCCTTCCCATCTCCTGAGTTCTTTTCCACGCTATTCCCTGACACCAGCGAGGCCGGAAAGGAACAAATATCTCTCCCTGCCACTCTCCTCCCATTAGGAGCTCTGCAAAGATGAGCTCGCAGCCTAAAGATATGTTCATTTAAGCCCCAGTGATTTGCATGGTAGAACAGTACATCTGTGGCCCCTGTTTCTAAAACCTGCTGGAGAACACTAGGGAAAAGGAGAAAACCCCAGTGTAAAAATAAAGTCCCACGTTGTGTAACACGTCCCCTCAATGCCACCGAAAAATATATATAATATTTTGAAATCACTGACTAATTATTTCTAATCATCCTATAATAATTTATGGAGACACTTGCTCCTTTGGACGTGTTCCTGTTTTGATCTAAATGTATTCCCGAACACGCTGTCAAACCTCCCACTTTGGCAACTGACTTGGGTTTTGCTGAATTCCTTTCGTGTGTCCAATCTCTTGCCAATGAGGCTGTGGAACATATTTTGACAGCTCTGTCGCTAAGTTTGTTGCTACTTGTGTCTGGAATGGGTATCAAATTTCAGAGATGAATCTGTTTGTTTCCTCCCGGTTGGCACTGTTTGGAGAACGCCATTGGTGAGCTGGGGCTACTCTCGCGGATAAGGATGGGCCAGTCTTGTTTGCACGGCCTGTCTGTCAGCTTGCCACGGCCAATTGCATGGGGGTAACTCAGAAACACCTGTGCTCCATGCTTGGACATCTGCCATCTGGAGTCAGGGACCCAAGGTGGCCATTCAGAACTGGGGCATCCACGGGAAGAAGCCAGGTATCCCTCTGTGATGGGCAGGAACGTCACAGGAATCTTGACACTAAATTTGATGTGCCTGCCTCCTCTCCTCACCCCGCCCCCGCAACTATTTTTAACTCAGATATTATAATGGTGTACTTTGCACTAAGATTTGGTGAATTACAAACTTGAGACTGAGCAGAAGAATGTGTTTTATTTGTCTCTACATTTTATTCTAGTCTTATTGGGTAATATCCTTGGATGAGTCGCTTCAGAATATTTGGGAAGGATGGCTCTCCAAGCATGGTTCCCAGCCTAGTGACATCCACATCACCTGTAAAATTGTGGGAAATGCAAATGTTCAGTCTCTGCCCTCCCTTATCCTCTCACAGATCTACTGAGTCAGCAGCTCTGAGGCTCCGTGGGTGGGTTCCAGCGATCTGTGCTTTAATAAGCCCCCTAGTGATTCCGACTCACACCAAAACTCGAAACCACTTATCTCTATTGTCATATTGTCTCAGCAAGTGTCGTGAGGTTTTTCTGATCTTAGAGTCCTGCAGTCCACTTAAAGTGTGTGTTGTCTTTGTTCTCCAATAACATTATTGAATCAACTCATGGAAACAAAGGGACATTGATGGAGGCACTGACATTTATGGGTAAGTCACTGTGCTGGCCGATGGGTAGCCAAAGGGAACAAAATGTCTGTCGTACCTCAAGGAACTGACAGTTTAATGGGGCAGAGAGCACAAGTACCTGGCCATTACAGTCCTTTTGGACAAATGCATGGTGAAGTCAGATGCAGAGCAGGTACCATGATGATGGGGGAAGTATGTGGGAGGAATCCTTGGCTGGGAGCTTCAGATCTGATGAAGCACAGAAGTCAAAACTCAGAACAGAGGGACTGCCTTGCGCAACGGCCTGAGGCAGGAACAATATGGGACAGTATTCCAGAAACATGAAGGTAGTTCAAGACAGTTGGGGGAAGAGAATACAAGATGTAAGTGGAGGCCTAGATCTCAGGAGTCAGGGGACAAGGGCATCCAAGACATAACCAAGAGTGGCAAAAACAGGCTCATGTCTAAGGACCCATGGGATGGGCACAGCATGAAGAATGTTCTGGAAAAATCATGCTAGGGGAAAGGAGACTGGCTTGAGTTTTTCTCATCATTTGTCTCATCAGCAAATATTTACCAGGTTTCCATTGAGGTGACAGCCTGTGAATTAAGAAACCAAACCCATAGCACTCATAACTGACTCAGTTTCCAGGTTGGGACTTCTGAGGCATGGAGCTTTGGGCAAGGTTCCTTAGAGTTTCATTCTCTTCCTGTGTCAGTAATGGTAATTATACTTACCCAGAAAATTTTTGTGTGACATTGTGCATGAGGTGGTTTGCATGAGAAACCCTCATCCAGCACACACATACATAGGCTCATGTGGAGTGGGTGGCACTGTCAGGGACGTTATGAAACCTTTGGGAGGTAGAGACTTGCTGGGGAAGTAGGTCACCAGGGGTAGGCTTTGAAGTTTTATAGCCTTGTCCTATTTATTTTCTTTCTCTCTCTCTGCTTCCTGTGTGTGAATAAAAAATGATCTTCTGGCTTTCTGCTCCTGCCACGTCACACTTTTGCTGCCATAACGGACACTATCCCCTTGAAACCTTATGCTAAAATAAAGCCTTTCTTCTGTAAGTTGCTTTTGGTCATATTTTATCACAGCAAGAGCAAAGTAACTAATACAGACTCCTAAGGTGTGCATCATCCACACCAGCCCAGAAGTTCCCAAGTAAACAACCATTTTATTTAGGTTTATTGTTGAGGGTACAGTAGTGAACACAAAAGATGAAACTGCATGTGTTTGTCACACTTGCAAGTGAGTGATCATAGCTTGAGTGACATTCCTGCTTTAGATGGGGAGAGGAGGGAGCAACTGGACAAATATTATGATGTCAGGGAAGTTAAGGTCCGAGGAGCACAGTAGGACGGAAGGAAGGTGGAAGTGTCGAGGTTTGCAATTCAAGTCTGTATGATTGATCCCTCTTCTAGGACTGGGGAGGAGAAAGAGGCAGAAGAGGAGGGGAGAGGGGCAGATGGGAAAAAAGAGTTCACGGGTGGGAAGGGATGAGCTATCTTTTGTATCTGTTCTCATCAACATTGAAAATACTCTCAGAAGTCAGTGTGCACCCTCAATAGACTGGCCTATGGCTGTGCGCTCCAGTGACCCCAGCAGGGCTCAAGGCCTTAGTAGGGAGATTTACTTGTTTCTTGAAAATGTCTGTCGGAGAAGCTCCCTCATCTGCACATGGTATCTTGTGTCTGCACAATCTTTTCTGTTAACTGTATCTCTTCAAGGGTTCTGCTTTATGTGGTTTATCTTTCAAAGTTATCTGTATTCTTCTCATGCCTGACAAAACTTCAGAACTCCAAGACTGAAGAAGAGTGATCTTGAGGTACAGTCACATCTCCACTCCAACCTCCCAGGTGACCCTTGGTTTTTCAAAGCTCCAGTGACAGAAAACTCACGATGTCTACTTGTACAGATAGCCACAGCTCTTGGGAAGTCATCCTTCTCTCATCCTGAACCCCAGAATATCTTCCAATAGCTTCTATGAAATGATTTTCCCTGCCAGAACACCACAGGACAAGGCCAATAAAACCATTCTTTTAACAATGGACAGGAAAGGATGGCAGGGATAGAGAGGGTGGAGGGGAAGAGAGTGCCAGGCCTGTGGGAGAGGCAGCAAGTCTAATACCTCAGCTTTCAGAGGCCATTCATTGCCCCATCCTCCTCTGTCTTTCCCTTCTCTGACTTTTTTATCAATGTACGAAACAATTTCATATCAAATCCACTGATAGTTGTTCCAGGCCATTTTCTTTCACTGGAACAGAATACTTGACTGGATAATTTCTAAAGAAAAAAAGTGTGACTTGGTTCACAGTTCTAGACTTAAAAGAGCATGGAGTTGGAAGTGTTATGCCATGTGTTCCTTCAATTCGTGGTGGAGAATAAGAAAGCAGAATCCAGCACATTCAAAGAGTCAGTGTGTCCTTCTTACAACAAACCATTTGCAATTCTGTCCTGAGAGAGCTAATTTACTCATTCACTCCTAAAATTCTCTCTCTCTCTCTCTCTCTCTCTCTCTCTCTCTCTCTCTCTCTCTCTCTGTGTGTGTGTGTGTGTGTGTGTGTGTGTGTGTGTGTGTGTGTGAAGTGTGAAGTACAGGGGCTCTGACCTAGAGCCTTGAATCTAGACAAGCACTCTCCTGCCAAACTACATACTCACTGTCTTAGTCCTGGTTTCTATTGCTGTGATGAAACACCAGAACCAAAAAGCAAATGGGGGAGGAAAGGGTTTATTTGGCTCACACTTCCACATCACTGTTCATCATTGAAGGAAGTCAGGACAGGAACTCAAATAAGGAAGGAACATGGAGGCAGGAACTGATGCAGAGGTCATGGGGGGGTGCTGCTTACTGGCTTGCTCCTCATGGTTTGCTCAGCCTGCTTTCTTATAGCACCGAGGATCACCAGCCCAGCTCACCAACTCACAGTGGGCTTGGGCCTCTCCCTTCAATTACCAATTAAGAATGTGACTTACGGGCTGGCTACAACCCCATCTTGTGGCGGCATTTTCTTAATTGAGGTTCCCTCCTCTCAGATGGCTCTAGCTTTTATCAAGTTGACATAAAACTATCCAACACACTCACCTCCTTTCCCATCTGCCTTTCAAACTATTTTGAGACAGAGTATCACTAAGTGGTGCAAGCTGGGCATAAACTCATGATCTCTCTGCCTCAACCTCCCAGAAGCCTAGGTTATAGGCAGGCCTTATCACACCTGGAAAGTTGTGCTATTTCTAAGTGTGTGTGTGTGTGTGTGTGTGTGTGTGTGTGTGTGTGTGTAGGGTCCACAAGTGATGTGGGGTCTGAGGAAAGAACTCTCTTCTGAGAGGGTAAGGAGTGAACAGGGATGGTGGGGGGAGGTGCTTATAGGGTCGCTACCATTTACTCAGTCATCAGGACTAGTCACACCTCAGGGGCCTCTCTTGGCTCTGTAGATGTGGTTAGAAGGGCCCCTGAGGGATGGGCATCTAGGTACACTTGGGGAGGCAGATCTCTATGGGTTCAAGGCCAACCTAGTCTATAAAGAGAGTTTCAGGCCAGGCAAGTCTACAGAGAGACCATATCTCAAAACAAATGAGAACAAAACAAAACAAAAAACTAGAAGAAAAGAAAAAGAGGGAGCCCCAGCTGAAGAACAGCCTCCATCGGACTTGCATATGAGCATGTCTGTGGGAGTTTCTCACTTATTGATGGACGTGGGGGAGCCCCACCCACTGGGCACAGGGCCACACCTGAACGGGGGTAAAGGAACTCTCTTGGAGTTCAAGCTGGTAGGAATGCTCCTTCATGGTCTCTGCTTCAGTTCCTGCCTCCAGGTTCCTCCTGCCTTGAGCTCTGCCCTGGCTTCTCTCAATGGTGGGCTCATAACCTGTAAACTGAAATAAACCCAACCCTCCCCTAAGCTGCTTTTGGTCACAGTGTTTACTAGGACAAAAGAGGTTACTTTAAGTCACAGCCTGGTGACAAAGTGCTGGAGAATGGGATCCTTAAGGGATGTGTTTAACAGAGAATGGATGAGGTTCCAGGGGGTGAAATGCTTGCAGCTAAGATGGTAAATCGTAGACGGACGGGGACATCCTCCAGCCCAGGAGAGAAGCCAGAGGGAATATTTGAACAAGCATGAGGTCCACCAGCCCAATATTTCTTAATGGTGCAGTTATCTTCAGAATCTTGGAGACCACTAAGGACAGAGTTAAGGATGCTCAAAAATCATCTCCATAGGAATCCCCATTGTCCATGCCTTCAGAAGTGTCATGTCATCTTGACACAGCTAGAGTTAACTGAAGGGAGGGAACCTCAAATGAGAATATGCCTTCACAAGATCTGTCTGTAAGGCATTTTCTTAACTAGTGATCAGTGGGGGAAAGGGCCCAACCCATTGTGGGTGGTGCCATCCCTGAGCTTGTGGTTCTAGATTCTATAAGAAAACAAGCTGAACAAGCCACACAAGCAAGCCAGGAAGCAGCACCCTCCATGGCCTCTGCATCAGCTCCTGCCTACAGGTTCCTGCCCTGCTTGAGTT
Organism: Peromyscus eremicus; assembly: GCF_949786415.1. Taxonomy (NCBI): domain Eukaryota; kingdom Metazoa; phylum Chordata; class Mammalia; order Rodentia; family Cricetidae; genus Peromyscus; species Peromyscus eremicus. Next base: position 154,122,447 of record NC_081416.1, on the reverse strand, counting down.
CCTGGCCTGACTTCCTTCAGTGAGGGACTACAAGGCAGAAATGTGAGCCTTTCCTCTCCAGGTTGCTTTGGTCAAGGTGTTTAATCACGGCAATAGAAACCTTAGCTAAAAGGAGAGGGAAGTGAGTGACGTAAGACGGTGAAAGGCAGAGAGCAAGGCGACAGGGCACAGTGACACAGGTGCCCAGAGATGGCACCACTCAGAACCAAAGAGAAGATGGTCCATGGAGGCTAGAAACACCCATTTCTAAAACCTGAAAACTAAGACTTAGATGACCAGAATCCTGGAGACCACGTATTTTGTGCATTATCCACCTTAAGAATGATAACACTAATTTGTACACTTTGTAAAATCCCAGTAGATCAGATAGACCATATCCATGGAGCTGGATATGGCATTTGTGCTGCCAGCTGTGGTACCTGAGAGCTGGAGGAGACAGACAGTCCATGCAGATCTTATTCTGAGAAGGAGAAAAGACTCAATGGTTTCTGTGACATGGATAGGGTCTATAGGACATGTGGCCTGAGCTAGGCAAGCTCCAGAGGGCTGCCATGTTGTTGCTGCAATCACAGGTCTATAGGAAGCCTCCCTGATGACATCCATCTAAGAGGCAGAGGAGGTTCCAGGTTTCCTTGCTAGCTCCAGGCTAGCTGAAATTATTAATGGCTTCCATGAGCCAGGAGGGCAGGGATGGCTTGAGCCCAGGCTGGCTGCACAGTGGGAAGGCAGTCTCCAACTGTCCTCCTCATCCTGCTGTCTACTTGGAGGAGTCTTCAATTGGCCTTCTCTTCCATGGGGCAGGGAGGCCACTTGTGTTATATAAAATGTAATAATGTCGCTGTTTTCCCCCTGGTTTCCTGTTGATTGACTTTTATAGCTTATAAACATTATGCTGGATTGGTAAATTGCAATAAATTTAATCAAGAATTATTTTATTCAGTCTACTAATGAGGAATAATGGCGTATGTATCAATTAGACCTGTCAATTTGTGTGAAGAAATAGACTTACAAAGGATAGTAAGCAAAAAAAAATATATCATTGGTATCAATTCACTTCATTATTTTTAATTTGCTGTGAATATTGAGTGTTTCTAACATAAAATCATTCCTCAATTAAAATAAAACAGCTGCACTGCTCTCGGCTCCTCATCCCTTGTTTTTGCTTACAGATTAGCGGTTGTCATTGGCTTCAGTCTGCTGTCATCTCGTTAATTTGCACCCATAAATGGGTAAAAAGTATTCTCAACTGTCAGTGGAAAAACGGAACTGAGCAAAATGGTTTTCTCATGTTTTGGGGAAACAACAGGATGAGTGCAACAACACGGGTGGAAGGTGCAGGGCAGAGTGGGGAGGTGGGGGCGGGAGGGAGGCAGGCCCAGCTCTACTCACAGGGACTCTTCAATAACTCATCAGGTACGCTATTTCCCTTCACCTGTGGTCAGAAAAGTCACGCGGGTGCACACGCACACACACACACACACACATACACACACGCACGCACAATGTACAGGGTCTCCAACTTCCTTGCTATACAGCCAAAGACGACTCCTTGGCCCTCTCACCTCCACCTCCCCAGTGCTGAAATTACAGGGATGAGCCATCCTGCCCAATGTATGCAATCCTGTCCCTGGACTCCTAGGCCTTGTGCATGCTAGACAAGTACTCTGCCAGCTGAGCTCCATGCCAAGCTTTTCTTTCTAATCTCTTTCCTTGTGACTCTGCCATTCTTTCCATTAAGAAGGGGATCTTTCAATCGCTAATAGCCCCTCAGCTGCTGGGGAGAGAGATGCAGGAAGTTTTCTTTAAGGGTGTGGACCCTGATAGGTTGATCTCTCTAGCAGATAACCACACTTAGGAATATATGGGCAACACAAATTAGGTTTGATGGGTTAAAAAAAGAAGACACAGAGCTGGGTAGGTAGGAAAGAGGGGGTGCATCTGGGAAGAACTAGGGTAGGAGTGGTAAATATGATCAAAGAACACTGTGTGAAATTCTCAAAGTACTAATAAAAGTGTCTTTTTTAAAAAAAGAAACAAATGGTATCTCTCTCCAGGTCATACATCAGAGTTGCACACAGTACTTGCCAATAAAATGCAGTGAAGAAAATAATGCATTTCTGACCACAGGTCTCCAGAGCTTTGCAGGAACCTGCTTTGCTTCTTTTAGAACCTTATGAATATCCTATCCACAAGCCTAGGGCTGCCAACCTACTGAAGGATGAGAGACAATGACGAATAAGACACTGTCCCAGTTGAGGTCATCATCTAAGGCCAGCCACCCTTCTGATGGACTTGCACTTGAGTAGACACTAGCAAGAGTCTAGCATCGTGCAGAATGGCTTTGCCAATCCCAGAACACGTTCCTGGCTTGTAGACAGTCCAACAGGTAAGCCTTCACATTTGTGGGGCAATTCGTTATGCAGTGGCAGCTGACAGATACATTTGCCCTATCTTGGAGTAGTCTAGAGATGTAGACTGATATTACAGGGTGAAGAAAGACTTTAGTGCAATTTCTCTGTCTGGCAGGAAAAATCATCCAAATAATGTTGTGTGGCTTGCTCCTGGTGTCATATTCAACTAGTTTTCTTATACAAACAAGCTCCACTGGCAGGTGGTATTGCCTTCCATGTGCGGGGGCCCTCCTATAATGATTAATAATCAAGAAAATGCCCCACAGATACACCCACAGGGCAGTCTGATGCAGGCAATTCCTCAGGTTCCCTTTCCCAGGTGTGCCAAGTTAACAACCAAGGAAGAAGGCATGGCCAGGTCACCCTAAAGACTGGAGTCAGAGTGGGCAGTCTGCCGGGGCCCCAGTCCACCTGCTCTGCTGCTCCACTAGCCATGTCAGAGTGCCTTGGTGACTGCCCAGACTTCTTGGATTCCTGGGGTCTCCAGTGCTGGCTCATATCTGGTCCTCTTGCTTCCTTAGAATGCCCCAGAAATTCTCAGAAGAGTGATGCAGACACAGAAGGAACATTGTAGTCTTGGTCCTGGGGAGGTTCCTGTAGGCCAAAAATCTGTGGTGACTCCTGAAGATGTAGTACAGCCTCCAGCTTACTCTAATAAAAAGAGGCAGCTGCCATAAACTGGGTGCAGTGATTGGCAGGCTCTACTCTGAGCTCTTTGCAAATATCAAGATCACAGAAGGCTAGAGAAGTAGGTATTAGTGACTTCATTTTACAAAGAAGGCTGTTGATATCTGCTTCTGCTCCAGCTTCCAGGTTCCTACCTTAAATTCCTGTCATGAATTTACTCAGCGTTGGCCTGTAAGTGTGATGTGCAAGCTAAATAAATCCTTTCCTCCCCAAGCTGCTTTTGGTCATAGACTACCATAGGTAGCCTGACACTGCTGTCGCTTTCCTGAGCATAAAGAGCAGTGACCCAGGTCAGAGCCCTCCACAAGTGCTCCCCCACTCATGCTGGACCATGGGAACTGATGCTAAGTGGTCACACTGTATTCATATAAAAACACTTCCCCTCCCTAGGTATGGTACTGGGCATACACATGTGCAATGGATATTACCTCCCATAGTAGTCCAAAATGACAGAAAATATACAAGTCTTGGATTGAGGGGAGACAGAACTGACTATGAGTGGAATCAAGCCAGACACACAAGGAGGTCCAGCCCAACTTCTACTTGAGTGTATATATTGAATACAGAGTCTGCAGCAGCAGCAGCAGCAGCAGCAGCAGCAGCAGCAGCAGAGATCTGGAGTATCTCTTTCCTAGCCTGCATTACCCGCAATGCTATGAATATGTGCTCACACTCACACTGAGTTGCAATGTTTGTGTTGAAGATATTGTCTGATGAAAATGAACAAACTCCCAGAAGCTATGAATGGTTACCTGCACAAGACCTGCACCAGAACAAGCCAGTCAGCATTCCAGAATGGACAAGGGAGGGGCCCACGGTTTTCTCCAGGCCACAGTTCAGTGAATGGCCTTACCCCTGTACACATCTGATAACAATAATTGGACTCAGTGGGTTATAAAAGAAGACATGAAGTAGTGAGGAGAATGGAGGGAGGGAATTTGTGAGGAGGGGGAGGAGGGAGAGGAGAGAGAAGAGGAGGAGGGACAGTGAGGAGGATGGATATGACAAAAATCTATCATATATATATATATATATATATATATATATATATATATATATATATATATGAATTCCCAGAGACTAAAAAAATTCATTCTAAAAAAGTAAATATTTTATCCAACACCTAAGGTTCAGGAAAACCTGAGGAGGAGAGGTAGGAAAGGAGAGATAGGTTGATTGTAAGAGTCAGACTGCTGCAAAATAGCTTTCATCTTGAGAGGGAAGCAGCATCCATGAAATCTCAACAATATGGCTGCCTAAGAAAAATTGCATAATGACAATACCAGTCAACACGCCAATGGGGATGTGGGAAAAGTTACAAGTCCCCACCTTAGATGAAGAACTACAGGAAATCAATGACTACTGAAAGATGGGGAATCGGTTTGTTCCAGGGACAAGGCTCCCACTAGATTATCCAACCCCAGGTGTCAGCTCTAAACACTGTACAAATAAGTGACACTAAATGACTCAGTGTTGTGAGTGCACATGTGCATGCATGTGTGTGAAACAATAACAAGAAAGATGAGGTGGTGGATTTGAGAGGCTCGAGGGGGACACAAGAGCACAAGAGACATTGAAATGGAGAGGGGGCTGGAAATTATGTGAATACAGTTCTCATTTATAAACATTCTAAAAAATGAAAACCCCTTTGAGATTCTTGGATCATTATTTTTATAAAAATTTACAAATCTTGTCTTGGCCTACCTTTCTTTCCCTATTTTCTCTCTTTCTTTGCTTGTTTTGGCTATACACACAACTTGGAGAATACTGAGAGTGTCAGTGAGGATTTAAATTGGTGGCACAATCCCCGGGCCTCTACTTTGTCATCAGAGAGCAAACAGAACCCACACCCAATACTTGGGCATGAGGCATGTTTAGGAAGTGATGATTGTCATGGTCAGACTTCCTGGACTGAGCCATGCAGACCCAGTCCCCTCACAAGAGACAATTGATCCCCTACAGGGAATAGTACTCCAACACCTCTAGTTATTTTCTCTTTAGTGGGGATCAGATGAGATCATAGCTTATGTCATAGATGCAGATTTTACATTCAGAGTTTATTTCTACATATGAGTATCAGATGCAGTGATGGCCCTCATCCTCTGAGGGAGGTGAAAGGGTTGATGGAGTAAGACTTGATCAATTAATGAACCCATCACCTCTTGCCAGTCTTTGGAACTTGGTCTCCTGGGTTGTGAATTGCCCACACAACCAGGAAGATATCGTCTAATGGGACAGCACAAACGTTCCTACAGCCAAGCACTTCAGAGTGTGGGGGCGTGTGTGTGTGTGTGTGTGTGTGTGTGTGTGTGTGTGTGTGTGTATCAACATGAGTGAGTCCTTTTGTTTGGGGGACATGCAGTCTTTTGTTGAGTTGTGAGAGAATAAGAAATATCCTAGAAATGAGGACGCAACCATTAGGCTGAATTCACATCATGTCAAGCCCTGTCAAGTCTGAGAATCCAGCCAAACAAACCTAGCTGAGGGGTCTGTGATATCCATCCAAGGCAGAGATGTTTGGCTGCTTTCTCTTTGGTCCTCTGGGAGATCTTATCCGGGGTTAGCCTCTCTGGTGCTCACATGAGAAGTGAGAAATGAGAAATGCAAAGGCAGGGTGTATTCAGAATTGGGACACAGCCAACCCTGGTAATTTAGGAACCCAAACTCTACTCTTTGTGGGGCTATTAGCTCTCAATATTATGGAGGAAGCTTTTCTATCCAGACAAATGAGAAATGAACACTCCCTCCTAATGGCAGGTAATAAGTCAACACGATTCTCTGCAGATCTACAGGCCAGCCCCCTGCCAATCTTCCAGAGAAAGTGGCTGGCACGAGGATGTTTTATCTCTTATGCCTCCTCTAGCACATGTTAATAAAAGTTCTATATAAAAGCGAATGATGAAGGAGATTAATACTTTTATTTCTCACACATGCCAAAACCCATCTTTTCATCCTGAATTATCCAGTTAGAGTGTCTACACCACCTGAGTTAATTAACCTCATTATTGTCAAGTAACCAATCCATCCACAGGGTCTACACAAGACTTCTGCTTCTTGCTAAGAAAATCATCTATACAAAGAAATGCAAGGCACTGGCTGCCTGCAAAGTTAAATAGTCCATATAGGCTCCTTCTGATCTTTTTTTATGTAACACAGGATGTCTTCAAATTGGCAATTCTCCTGCCTTAGCTTCTCTAGTACTAGAACTGCTGTGGGTGTGCACCACTGTGCTCCACTCCCTTTCCTGAAATGCTTTTCAATATCCAACATACAGCAACAGATACACAGAGACAGAGACACAGACAGACAGACAGACACACACACACACACACACACATACACAAACACACACACACACACACACAAGAGCATACACATACACAAAAGCATACACATACACAAAATGACTCCCTTTGTCTAACAAACAAATCTTAATTGTGATCATTTGAGGCCAACATCATGGTGGTGAGCTGGGTGGCAGCTTCTCTGAATTTGAAATGTCTTTTCTCAAGAAACCGGGAAATGAGCAGGGCTGGTGTCCACCTCTCTTAGCAGGGATGAAGTAAAGATGGCTTCTTGTGGACTTGGAAGCTTTTATTCTATTGCCTTGTTTTGGATATATATTTCTAAGCCCTCACTGAGTGGCCCACTTCCTAATGGATCATAGTACTGGGTCCCAAGGTGAGCTTAGGCAGAGTATCCACAGTGTGGACCCAAAGGTGCACCTCTGCTCAGGCATGGGAAATGTGTCGTATGCCTCAGAGCATGCCTAGAGCTCGGCATATAAGGAAAGCTGTGCATCTGTTAGACCTCAGTCAGACGTAACTGAGTTTACCCAGGTTCTGTTGAGATGGGCAGCCCCAGGAGCTCCCCACTCCACAGCACCTGGGCCAGAGGTGGTCTCCAAGCATAGACCCTGTCCTTCCCTGGGTGCATGGGAATTGCAAGTCATCAGAGCTTGTGTGGCCAGCCTGGGTCACAAGAGACCCAACACTGCTGAAGACCAACTTCATCTTGCCATGTGTATTCCACTCTGTCAGGAGTTTTTCATGGGCATTTCAGGCCTTGAACTTGGTACCCAGACACCTTCACTTTTTAGAATAGATGAATGAACTCAGAGAAGCAGGGTATCTCCCTCATCTCTCAGCCTGTGAGTCAGATGTCCACAGCCGTGTAACCTTCCAAGGATGACTTCAAAGGGGGGACAGTTTATATTGGCTCAGGGTCCCTTATTTCCAGTCCAGGGTCACCTAGATCCATTTGGACCTAAGGCAAGACAGAGCATCATGGTGGAGAGGGAATGAGAAGGCACAGGTTCATCTGGTGGGAGCCAGGAAGCAGAGGGCAGGGATGGGCAGATCTTGTCTCAAAGGTGGTCCTTCACCTAGCCTTTGCCTTCACTTAGTCCTGAACTCATCGATGAATTAATCCATTGCTGAATCTAATACTCTCATGATCCATTTCCCGTTCTGTAACAGCGGCAGGGCAGAAGTCTTTGACACATGAGTCTTTGGAGTAGATTATTATTCAAACAATATACACAGCAACAATCAGACATAGCAGGGAACAATCAACCTGCCTCTGCAGCCCCAGACATTAACCGCAAACAAGCTAAGCTGTTTGAAACATCACTACTAGGCAAGTAGAAACAGAGAAATAGGATTACCCACGATCCAGGTTTGTACTTCTTTCTGTTTGTGGTGATACTAAAGTGAACATCCCATTAGTTCTGGGATCTGGCTCCATGACTCAATAGTGGCTGAGACACTTCATACATGCTGAAACCCAAAGGAGCCTGGGAACGTCTGAAACCCTGATGGAGACACTCATGGACATGTATGTGAGTCCATTCTCATGAATACATCTCCATCTGGGCTGAAGAGGGATGTTGGAGGCTGAGAGAAAAGAATTCTGTAGAATGGTGAACTGTTCCACTTTATCTTGTGGCTTGTGGCAGGGAGGCAGCAGAGGAAACTGACAGAACTGGTCCAAAAGAGAGACACAATTATGTGCAAAAGCACACACAACACTGTCCATACAGTGAGACGCAGTTGAGCAAGTGGTCTACAGAGTCCTTTTCCCCATAGAGAGAAACTGAGAAGGCTAGCACAGCCTCAGAGGACAGAGATCAAATGGGCACAGGGGACACCCTGGTCTGGACTTCACATCCTAACATACTTGTGAGACTCAAGAAAAGCCCACTCACCACAGACATTCAAACACTGCACAGCATGAGGCTGGAATATTCATAATGAGCCAGGGTCTAAAGTCACCCAATCTCTCCTTAGCCCTCTTCTAAGCCACATGATGTAGCCTTGGACAGAGCAGACCTGAGCAATACATACCACATATGAACTGTGAAGGCAAATGAAGCCTTTATGATAATATGATGTGAGGCCTGGGGAGCTGTCAGGCAGGGCCTAGGAAAGACAAACACAGAGAGAGACGCAGAAAGATAAATAGAAGGATAAATACTTTGCCTTCCTGGAAGTTACGGGAATGAAGCATACTGAAGTGGGACAAACCACTTAGAAGAATATATGTGGCATAAGAATCAAGTATGCTGTCAACTATTATTGTTGTCATTAGTCAGGTTTCAGGGATAGAACTCCAGACATTGGACAGGACAGGCAAGTGAACCACACCTCAAAACCCTCACTGGTGGTGAATCAGGCATATATATGTTCACCCTCTGAGCCATGTTCCCAGTCTCTCCTTGGTAGATTCCAAGCAAGTACTCAATCTCTGAGCCACACTGGTGGATTTCAGTCAGGAGTTTTACTGCTGAGCCTTGCCCCTAACCTCTGTTTTTAATTATGTAAAAAATATCTTAAGATGGGAGATCACAGCAAGTCATGCCAAAGCAAATTTACATACACTCATAGGACCAAGACAAAATCTCTCTGAACTAATGAAGCTTACCTAACTGAGGGCTGGGAGTGTAGTCCAGTGGTAGAGCTCTTGACTAACCTGAACATGCCCTGGGTTCAATCCCCAGTACTGGGTGGGGGAGCTCAGGTTACCTTAACTGCTTAGAAAATCAAGTGTGTGAGTCTAGCCAACTATATTGTCCCTGTGACTAATCCTTACCCCAGTTAGACACAGACCTGGAATGCCTATAATGGCTATAGGAGGGATTACACAGCATGGAACAGCTTTGAGGAATAACTATTGAAAATATTTTAATAGTTGAAGAATCTTTACTGCTTTGTAAATCTGTTCCATAGGGTAATTATTTTTGAGTTTTAATGATGTAGTCAATCTGCTTGCCACTGGCTTACAAATATATAGCATTTGTTGATAAATGTAGGTTTTTCTTAGTCTGATGCATATCTCCTTTTGGCATTCTTTTTCATATAAAATCCTCCTCCCTTCCGTTATTTCACGGGAAAACCTAGCAAAGGTTGTAAAGAATTCATTCAGTCTCCACTCAGCCTGCCTTTCTGCCTTCAGAATGAAAGTTCTGAAAGGGAAAGTTAGAATAAGAGAATGTGATCTGGGTGTGGAGAAGGCTCCAAGTTGTGAGACTTCTCCTCTGACTTCTTGGGGTTATTCTGGTCAAGTTGTCCCCATGGGTGACTCTCCTTTTCTGTGAGCGCTAGACAAACTCTGCCATCATAGGCAAGAGGTGCTCAGAATCACCATGGGTGATAACGAGTCATGGGAACAGCCTTTGCAATGGGAATACCATTTAAGTAAGCAGCTGCCTGGTTAGGCTATGGATCTGGGGCTGGACCCCTTGTCCTTTCCTTCCTTGGCAAGTGGAACTTCCCATACCCAGGACAGCTGGATCCCAGAGAGCAAGCAAGGGAAAGGGTGATGGCACAGGCCAGGCATGACCTGGACATGTTGGCCACACAGCCTGACTTGTGCCCTGGAAATCCAGGCTGGCTTCCATCTCCCGCATCCGTTCTCTTCTGCTCCAGCATTGCAGAAGCGGCTCCTGGCACCCTATGTCCCCCAGAGCCTCTCCAAATTACCTCTGTCCAGTTTCCTTCTCAATATTTCTGGAAGAGTGTGCCACTGCTGTGTCATATGGAGACAGATAGAGGGAAGAGATGTGGGTGAACGGGGCCTGGATCTTAATGTCTCTTTTCCTTTCTTGTTGGGGAATTAATATCTCTTTGCCTTTCTTGGTGGTGAAGAGGCTGTTTCAGGGTATTGAAAATATCCCAGACCCCACTCCCTGTGAAGCCTGGGGCATGTTTATCACGGTGCCAATAAAAGCGGCACGATTTATGGTTCTGCTTTTTAATTCATTCAATTCTCTCTTCATTGGGAGGTTAATGCTGTTGATCTATTTTCTCTTGAAACAAATAAAAACAATATGTGCTGACACTGGCTTGGACTTTTGACATGGACCAGAGAGGTCAGCATTTAATTTTATATTTATAGACTACACAGACAATATTATCTGTATTAGAGACTGCTCACTCAATCCTTGTCATTTTACAACTTGGGTCAGAGGCTCCCATCTCCAGGCTGGTACTTCCATCTGTTTCCTTCTTTTTCTCAATGTCTTTCCATGTTTCTCTCTTTGTTTCTTCTTCCCATGGCATGATGCCTTTTGTATTACTTTGTTATTCCCACTCTGTGTACATCTGCTTTTCCACAGTCTATCTTCTGTCTTCCATCTGTCTATCTATCTATCTATCTATCTATCTATCTATCTATCTATCTATCTATCTACCAACTATCTATCCATCCATTATCTCTCTATCTATCATCTATCTATCATCTATTTATCTATCTATCTATATCTATCTATCTATCTATCTATCTATCTATCTATCTATCTATCTATATCATCTGTTTATCTATTTCATTTATGTGTCCATCACTAATTTACTTCTATATCTTCTATCATCTATTCACCACCCATCTATCATCTCTCATCTATTTATCTTCTGTCAATCATCTGACTAGATGCTTTGGTCCATGTGTCATCTATTTTTAGGTGCCTTTTGCGTTTCTTCATTATCTGTCACCTCCCTATATCCCACCACCTCCCTATCTCTCTATCTTCAATACACCTTCCAGTCTTAACGTTTGTCTCTTTCCCTGTTCCCCTTTTCCCTCTCCCTTTCTTTCCCTTGACTCCTTTCTCCTTTTCAATCTCTTCCCCCTTCTGGAAGCTCTAAGCTCTATGTCTGAATGAGAGTGTCTTGGGTCTGAAGTTTTGTCACACTCCTGGGACTTTCTCTTCACTCCTATATTTAGGGAGGAGTTCAGGGCAACAGAGTCAGAACTGAGTGGTTTTGAGTTTGGACAACTAGAGTGTTGCCTTACTCTAAAAAACATTTTTTCTTCTCCTTTCTGAGACCCATGTTCAACCCCCACATGCGAAGGAGAAGGTTTTGATGGAGCAGAAGCGTCTCTCTCCGAGCCTCTCTCATGCTTACCCAGCGGTGACAGCTGCATTGTTGAATGTGACATCTAAAGCATCAAAATGGTTTGAAAAGTGAGCGATGGCCACAGCTGGGAAGTGGCTGAGGGCAGAATCCTGACCCTGCTGTTCCCTTCCCAAGTTGAACAGATACAATAGGATCTTCAGGCTCAGTGTCTGTCTCTATGATGTGAGAATGAGGACAAATTCATCCCAGGCTGGGAGGAAAACATCCTGTGTAGTCAAAGCCTGCTCGTGGAGAAGATGTAGCAGGGCCTGAACTGGGTCTGCAATGTCATCTAGTTATTTGGGAGAAAACAGCATTTGTTTCTGAGTAATTGTATTAATAAAAGAGTACGTTTTCCAAATTATTGCCTGTTTGTGAAGACGCGGGGACCAGGTGATGCCTTAGCTATGTGGCAGCTGGATCTGGGATCTGTAGCTTCTTAGTTTGTACACAGGAGGCAGAGATGTCCTCAGCCCTCTCAAAGCATCACATTCTGATGTGAGCAGCAGTGCTAGTAGCTTCCAAGTGGGTTTCTCTTGCAATGTCCCTGTTGGGTCAGCCACCAGCAGTGTGACTGGGGTCTCCATTGACTGTCACTGGGCTGCGGGTGCCTCTGGACACCCTTCTGGAGCTTCTGTGCCCTCACCTGTGAAATCAGGGTAATGATGCTATGCCATCCATCGATGGCAGGAGGATTAATTAGATGCTATATTTAAAAGACTTGAGATCCTTGGAGGAAAGTGCCGTGTAACTGATATCTGAGAAGATAAAATATTTAAGCCGTAGCCTCCAGGGGCTGTTCATCTTATTGTATTTTCAGCATTTTAGAAATTTTGTAGGAAAACATTCTTTAGGAAAGCTTCTCTGCCCAGCCAGCCGGAGCAGAAGCATTTCCTAAGAGAGCAAATAGATTCCTCTTGCTCAGTGGCCCTACAACTACCAAGACGGCAGAAGCAGGAAAGCCTAGGAGCTCCAGACTTGGGCCATTATTAACTGACCAGCATGAAGGCCTACAGCACAGAGGTACGACATCATGCCAATACCCGAGCAAGTCCTGGTCAGACAGAGAGAGTTTCATTCAAACAGATACCCAAAATCCCTAATTTCAACTGGTGAAAGTCTTACAAGGCCCACCCCTAGCTGAAGAGATAAGGGCAATTGGCAGCTGCTGAGAGAAGGACAATCAGTCTTCTCCAGGGATTCACTCCCTGGTAAGTTATATAATCCCAATCAGTCAGCCCTAAACACATATACATCTGAGCAACAGTAAATGGATACTGCAGGGTGTGTGTGTGTGTGTGTGTGTGTGTGTGTGTGTGTGTGTCTTTCTCTGTTGTCCAGTTGATCAGTCAACCTAGCACACAGCACACCAAACTAGGCTTTGCCTCCATGGTCATGTTTAATTGAAGGAAGAACCACATCAAACTTTACACACCCACATACAAGCACACACATACAATCACACACAAACACACACAAATTAAAACAATAGTGAGGAGATCATGAATTTGAGAAGGAGTTGGGAGAACATGGGAAGAGTTGGAGCAGGGAGATGGGAGTGGGAATTATGTGAATATAATGCTTATAATGAAATTCTCAAAAAAAAAAAAAAGAAAAAAAACTAAGTTAAGGCAGTGTTCTTACTTGAACAGAAGCTATAGGTACCTGGAATATTTTTCAACTGGATGAGATTTAGCTTAAACCAATCTTCTTACTTTTGGTGATGAAACTAAGACATACAGATTGATTTTAACCAATGACATCCTGAGAAACTAGAGGCCAGACCTTGGGCCACCGGATTCCCTGGAGACAATGGAAGCTTATGTTTCAGAGCTGCGATCATCAGGGGCCCTTGGAGGTCCTGTGGTTATTGAATTGGTAATACTGCATTGTCCTTGAAATTGTGTAAATGCCATCCCCGACCACATCTAGTGCTCTTTAGTCTCCTAGGTTGAAATGATATTTTTTGTTTTCCCTTTAAGATCCACAGATTTCCACTCAGATATTTTCTGGTTGCATGAGGCAGAACTCCAGCTCAAACCAGCTGAAATAGGAAAAGAATACAACCAATTCACATAACTGGAGGGCCTCAGGCATGGAGAGACAACGTCTCCACCTCCTCCTATCTCTCAGTCTTCCATGTTGCCTGCTTCCCATGGAAGTTGCCTGAGTGATGAACTGCTGATGACCTGAGTTTAATTTCTAAAACCTACATGGTAGAGGCAGAGAACTGACTCTTCAAAGCTGTCTATTGACCGCTGCCACACATGAACCCCAGCACTTGTATTTTAGGGTGCATACATTGCCTCCCACACACAATAAGTAAATATAAAAAGGCAAAGGTGCTTCATAAATATGGCCTTTTGTGTATTCTTCTTCCTGAGAGACTCACTTCTCTGTCTACCTCAGGTTCTATTTCCTTTCAAGATGGCCTATGTGCTATGGCCTGTAGATGGATTTGCAAGTCAGCCCATTTGTGGTAGGTAGATGTCAGCATGGAGTAAGGATCAGGAATGATCTCTTCTCAGGCATTTGCCTTTGTATAGAGGCACAATTGCTTGGAACTAAGACCAATCCCAAGCAAGACTATCAAATTATCTGATATTAATTTTTGCACAAGAAAATGAAAATTCAAATTAGATATTGTATTTTTATGGACTAATGAAGAGGGTTGCTGACTTGCACAGCTGAGTGTATGTAGCTCAATTCACACTCTACATGACCTTTGCAGTGTACCCTACCCAGAGGAATTTTCTGATTCTCAGGGTGTCTCAGAGGAGGTGCTAGTATGCCTATCTCTTCCATAAATCAGGAGTAGGAAGAATAAACTCCATGAGCAGGAACCCATGGCCTCCGGCTTCAGACATCCATCCTTCATTCCCTCCCCTAAGTCGGGTCCTGAGCTCTTTGACATTCCGAGCACCTTGAGAGAGTAGGGAATATTCGATATAATTGCACCATTGGTTTCCTGAGTGTGACACATCTTGCCTGATTACACTACATGTTCAAGGTAGTAAGAGTTGAATGGGAAGGCTCTTGTCTGGTGACCTTTATTTTGGCAGAAAGCTAATGGGCATTCCATTCTGCAGCGAGGAGGCTCTCCTGGGCAATCTGCACACTGAGCCAGGCTTTGCCTCCATCATCATGTTTAATTGAAGGAAGAGCTACTTTGAATTTTTGCCTAATGATTTGTACAACATTCTTACATAACGGAAGGAAAGTGACGAGGGTCAGTCTTCTGTGATCTGCTAATAAAGTCATCTCCCTCCCCAACTCCTAGCTCAGACTTGATGCTTTGGATATTTGCAAGCTTATGATTGAATAGAGAGGGGCCCATGGGGTCAGTAGTGGCTAGTGAAGATGTGTGGGTTTTGCCTAGTAGAGGGAGGTAGGGGTCATCCTGAGCTGGCTGATACTTTGCCCAATCACAGCCATTTACGTAAGGGAAGGTATTTGCTACCAAGCCTCTCCTGTTCCCTGCTGCAGCTATGTATGGTCTCTTTGGGCAGATAAAGCCAGATACGTGAGACCAAAGAGTAGGCAGATAGTTCTTCCTCTCCAATACTAGGAGAGGTCTTCAAGACAATTGTCACCTGACAGCCCAGTGCATATCCACTAAGTTAGAGTTCAAAAACCACGCAGAGTGGCTTGATGTGTTTCTGGGTCCCCTGGCAATGGGACCAGGACTTACCCCAGGTGTATGAACTGGCTTTTTAGACTCCAGTCACTATGGTATGATGCCTTACTCAGCCTTGAGGCAGGGGCGAGGAGCTAGGTGTGTTCCCAACATGGTATGACAGCCTGTGTTGACTTCCCAAGGGAAGCCTTACCCTCTATAAGGAGTGGATGGGGGTGGGATGGGCACTGGTTGTAGTATTAAGGCAACTCCATGTAGTTAAAAGGGAGGTTTATTTTGTGGGATAACTTAAGTAGGTGGGGGGAAGTGGGAGAAGAGGAGGGAGGGGTAACAGTTTGATATGTAAAAGGATAGAATTTTTTTAATAAAAAATTATATAACCCCCCCCCCCATGCAGAGAGATGTGCTTTCTGGATGATGCTATTTTATAATTGACAATACCTTCTACCCACTGCTCACCAAGACCTTTTAAGACTCACACTGTTACAAAACCAGTTTCACACTGGAGTTTGTGATCTCTTTGAGAAGAATTTCACTGCTGTGGGATGTTCTATATATCAAATATGTTGCTCTGATTGGTTAGTAAATGAAACACTGATTGGCCAGTAGCCAGGCAGGAAGGATAGGCAGGACAAGCAGAGAAGAGAATTCTGGGAAGTGGAAGGCTGAGTCAGAGAGATACTGCCAGCCGCCACCATGACAAGCAGCATGTGAAGATGCCAGTAAGCCACGAGCCACGTGGCAAGGTATAGATTTATACAAATGGATTAGTTTAAGATATAAGAACAGTCAACAAGAAGCCTGGCACGGCCATACAGTTTGTAAGCAATATAAGTCTCTGTGTTTACTTTGTTGGGTCTGAGCGGCTGTGGGACTGGCGGGTGATAGAAATTTGTCCTGACTATGGGCCAGGCAGGAAAACTCTAACTACAATTTCACCCTTCACAGAACGTGAGACCTGGGAGAAAAGCACAGATTCTAAAACATCCTGAATATTTGTTTTTAGTCTTTGTAAGAAAAAGATGAGAAATGCCTCTCTTGTCTTAACAGAGCTGTGCTTAGCTGGAGTCTCTCCATTCTACCTCCTCTTCAAATGACGCCATTGCAAGTTAATGTTCCTAATCCCATCCTCCCCAGACAGAGCCCACTTGTTCCTCAAATCACTCAAAGATTGTTGATAGCTTAGAAAATAATAGCTAGTTCTCTCCACCTGGAATTCCAGACCAGACCTTGAACTCCTGGTTCCAACTCACTCTACCAAGTTCTCTTCCATCCATGGCCAGGTTCTCATCAGATCCCTTGAACTTCCTTTGTCTCCGGGGAATTTAGAAAGCTCCTAACTGCTCCATTTCTCCACTTTGGAACTTTGGGAGACCCCATAGCAGTGGATAAGAGGCCTCCATACTCTCAGACTTCCCAAGAGCATGGCAGGTCAACATTCCTTTCTCTGAGAGCCCCCTGAGAGACACAGATAAGAGACCCTCACAATACAGGTGATCGCTCCCAACTAGCTCATCTCCTTCTGTAACTACAGGACCTCCAGGTTTATCAAGACCACCCTCTGAAGCTGGGAGGAGTCTCGGCCTTGGGTGCAAATTTGACACACATTTTGAGCATCATGATCTCTGTAGTCAGATCACACACTAGAACAATCATAGCAGAATCCTTGCAGTTAGGTCTCAGGTGTCAGAACTTTTAAAGCTCCCCCAGATGCAGGCCAGGTTAAGAATGTGGCTCCAAACTCACTGTGTTCTGCCTTGGTGCAGCTTCAGGAAGTGTGAAAACATGATGTCTTGGCTTCACTCTGAACTAATGAGAGTAGACTCTCTAAGAATTGTCCTTGGACATCCAGATTTCTTGAATGCATCTAATGGCTGGTCTATAGCAACACCCAGGCAGTTCTGTCTGTAGCTAGAGTTTTCCTGCCTGGTCCACGGTCAGGGCAAATCTCTCTCACCCGCCAGTCCCACAGCCACTCAGACCCGATCAAGTAAACACAGAGACTTATATTAGTTACAAACTGTATGGCCGTGGCAGGCTTCTTGCTAACTGTTCTTATATCTTAAATTAATCCATTTCCATTAATCTATACCTTGCCACATGGCTCGTGGCTTACCGGGATCTTCCCATGCGGCTTGTCATGGTGGTGGCTGGCAGTGTCTTTATCTCAGCCTTCCACTTCCCAGAATTCTTCTCCTTGTCCCGCCTATACTTCCTGCCTAGCCAATGGCCAATCAGTGATTTATTTACTGACCAATCAGCAACACACTTGACATACAGACCATCCCACAGCACTTCCCCTTTTCTTTTCTTAAAAAGGAAGGTTTTAACCTTTACATATCTCCAAAGTCAGCTTGGTATATTTGGGAATTTGGGCGTAGTTTCTCTTACTACTTCCTGCTGGAGGGGGGCGCTGTGTCTTATGGAGATACAAAGAAAATTTTAGAATTATGGAATGGTCCATGAGGGTATGTCGTCTGAGCCAGTTGCCTTGAAACCATTCTGGATGTTGGATCATCAGGGCCATGGTGTCATCGGAGACCTTTCAGGGGGTCTTGGCTGGTCAAACCTGATGTATCTTAATCTTGAACAAATCCATAGCCTCTGGCTTTCTGTGGAAACAAAATCAGAGCCTCCTTTCCAAAGCAACATATCCTTACATCCAAATTTTGAAGTCAAGGTACCTTTAAAATATACATTTTGGTATAACTCAACAGCTTTTGTAATCAAATGTTTTTCTTCAGTTACGAATGTCAAAGAGAACATAATCCAGATTCTCTGTGTGGTAGCCATCTTTACGTGGCTTATTTTTTTATATTAGCTTGAGCCTATTGCTTTAAACCATAGCCTTCTAAGCCTGAAACGGCACTGGCGCTATGGCTGCTGGCTCCGCCCACTTCAGCTTCCCAACATGGTGGCAGTGCGTTTTCCACCAGCTCTGGGAGCCATGAACTCTCAGAAATAGTGGGTCTATGTTTCTATCAAAGCAGCGTATAGCCCAGAAACCTCTTTTTTTTTTGTTGTTTTGTTTTGTACTAGCAAAGGCTAAATCCACCACACAGCTTAATGTACCACTTGCAGAGGCTTCATTCCCGCCATACTGCAGGTCGAGCATGCACATCAGGAACCCGCCATAGTAGCTCAAACATGCAGGCTGCTACTAGCTTGAAAGAGACAACTAGGAGCTGTTTTTAGCTCCGCTTTAGAATCTTTTTTCTCCGTTTTTAGGTGGAAACTCTTGTCACCACGTTGGACGCCATTTGTAGCTAGAGTTTTCCTGCCTGGTCCACGGTCAGGGCAAATCTCTCTCACCCGCCAGTCCCACAGCCACTCAGACCAGATCAAGTAAACACAGAGACTTATATTAGTTACAAACTGTATGGCCGTGGCAGGCTTCTTGCTAACTATTCTTATATCTTAAATTAATCCATTTCCATTAATCTATACCTTGCCACATGGCTCGTGGCTTACCGGGATCTTCCCATGCGGCTTGTCATGGTGGCGGCTGGCAGTGTCTATCTCAGCCTTCCACTTCCCAGAATTCTTCTCCTTGTCCCGCCTATACTTCCTGCCTAGCCAATGGCCAATCAGTGATTTATTTACTGACCAATCAGCAACACACTTGACATACAGACCATCCCACAGCATCTGTCAAGTGGATATCCAGAATGACTATGAACATCTTAGTACAATGGGATGGAACTCATTAGATGGTATGGGTTCTGTCGCCCGCACAGTTCACAGTCCCGTGAAACAGAAACCTAATTCCTCATTCAGATCGACTCAGCTGGCAACTCTGCCATTGGTCTATAAAACAAGAGTTGGCCTAGTTGTACTGGTGTATGTCCTCAGTTGACATAATTAGAACCCATTAGCTGAGTGGCTGAGATGCAGTCTCTCTGCAGCTGGCAGCATGCTCCAGCTTCAGTGTGCCCCCCATAGCTTCTCTCATGCTGTGTCCATTTTCCCTGACCCCGTCAGAGCATTCACTGTGTGGAGTGCATGGCAGAAATCAGAGTTTCTCTGCCAAAAGCCACGAAATGGGGTGGAAATTTCCTTTAGATGACCGTCCAGAGCACCACCTTGGCAGGGAAGATGTAGAGCAGTGGTTTACAACCTTCCTGATGCTGTGACCCTTCAATACAGTTCCTCATCTTGTGCTGACCCCCAACCATGAAATTATTTCATCGCTACTTCATAACTGTAATTTTGCTACTGTTAGGAATCATAATGTAAATATCTGTGTTTTCCGATGGTCTTAGGTGACCCCTGTGAAAGGGTCATTCGACCCCCAAAAGGTCTTAACCAACAGGTTGACAACTGCTGGTGTGGAGACTGATATGGCTCTGTCCATGGAAGTAGGACCTTGAATCATGGCTTGTTAGAGTTTGGTAGACCAGGAAGCAGAGTCTGGACCTAGCAAGGCCAGGCTGAAACACCTTCAGCCAGAAGTCCCACAGTCTCCCAGAGCACTGCTTCTGGCTGGGCACCAACTGTTCATATACATGAGCCTATGGATTGAATAGGGGTGGGAGCATTCCAGAGTCAGACCAGACCCTCCTCCTCCCCCACTGGAATAGCATGGTAGTTTCCATAGCTTTCCAGTTCATCTTTAACTGCTGGCTTTAACCATTTAGTCTTTGCACTCTCATGAGTGGGGCACCCTGAAACCTTGGAGGCTCACTGTCTTCCAAAAGAGACCCAGAGTTAATCATCAGCAAACACTGGTCTAGGAGTGAGCGGTTATCACTTATCCTGCAGTTTCTCATTAAGCGTTTTATAGTTCTCAAACTTTAATAACTTTAGTTATAGGTAAGATAAAAACAATCTCCCTGGTAATGAGCAGAGAATCTCCTTCTCAGCCATGATATTAGCTTAGATTGTGTTTTCCAAAGCATGCAATATTCCCCCTCTCATACAGTTGCCTCCCCCACCTCGCAGGATCCAAATGATGATATTTGTAGCCCTGTAATGCAGTTACCCTAAAATTTAATAGATTTGCTTTTAAATGCCACTTAGATATTGTTCCTATCCTGCCTATAACCCAAGTTATTAAAATTTAACACTGAAAAAAAAAAGCTTTATGAAGACTTGTATAATGGCTTAGCAGACCAGCAACTGGGCTCCATGCTGGACAGAAGAGCCACCTGTGCCACAAAGAGACTTCAGAAGCCACTTCTGGATGGCCCTTGCCCCTGCCATACATCCTGCCAGAGACTTGGACCCACTGAGATTTTCAACTTCCATAAAAATGGCTGAAACTGGCAAACCACCCTCTCTGCATACTAATTGTTACAAAGGGGAATGCTGACTTCTCTAGTGTGTAATTCCCTTTGCCTGGGACGGCCACCTGCCTGAGTGGACCTATTAATGACCTGGATGGAGAACAACTGCCCACCTGAGTTTTAGTTTTTGTTCTCAGAGGAGCCGGGGAACACAGATGGCTTGGGCTGGATTCAGCCTCCTGGTTTCTTCAACCTCGTGAACACTCTGGGAGAAATGGGGCTTATTCTGACCTGATCCAGTCTTAAGTAACACTGTGACACAAAGAGACACTCTGGCATATAGCTCTGAGAGAGAGAGAGAGAGAGAGAGACAGAGAGAGACAGAGACAGAGACAGACAGACACAGAGACAGACAGAGACAGAGAGAGAGAGAAGCACATGCACACACATGCACATATATGTAATATATTGTCCTGCTTATGGCAATTTATATGTGTATATATAGATATATAGATATATAGATATATATGTTTATATATAGATTGACAGAATTCTCCATGTCTCTGTATATGAATGCTTTATTCAGCTTGTGATTGTTTATATGACAGAGAAAGTGTGTGTGTGTGTGTGTGTGTGTGTGTGTGTGTGTGTGTGTCTGCCTGCCTGTGTGTATGTGCTTACTGGTGCACATGTGTTAGTAGTCGGGAGCAAGGCTCCCAGGTAAGATGTGGAAACATCGCTTAATCTCGGGCTGGAGGAACTCTATAAACAGAGAGGAGAGATGAAGGCTTCTTGAAGCTCAGCTGCATTCTATAGTTGGTTTCTATTTGTTGTGTGATTTGGAACAAAAGAATTTGGCTTTGGGAGGTAGATCGATGTTCCTTGAAGCAGCCTGGGTATCAGGCTTGGCAGTGAAAGCAGGGAATGGGAGTCACCTGTTAATTACACTGGGATGGCAGACTGAGATAGACGGTGGCTAGGTGAAAGGTGAGTTTCCTCTTCTTCCTGTGGCCTCTGAGGAAGCCTCAGTGCTGGATGGCAATGCCTCAGGTGGGGCCCCTCGGGCCCTGAAGACTGTGATACAGGGATGCCACACAGAGGGTCTGTGTGTACAAATGCAGCCTGGGGGCTGGCTCAGCACTGATGTTCTGAATGGGTGTGTTAATTCCTGGTTCTCTGTGCATGCAGGGAGCTCTGGAACTTGTGATTCCACTTGGAGACAGGCATCGATCTTTGTCTCTGCTGCCTTTTACATTGTTCCAAATATACAGGGAATACCTTAGGGAAGGAGTGAGACCCAGAGCATCACAAAAGAGGGAGGTGGGTGAAATCTGAATAGAGGGAAAGGAGCAGGCCAGTGGGGAAGAACTGAAGAAGCTCAGACTGTCAGCACGAAAGGCCATGGGCATGAGGGGCAGTGTCCCAGTCAGTCTAGGGATCCTGTTCTTTCTACTCAGAGGACCTGACAGGAAACAACAGGTTTGCAGGAGAAGGGACCATGGATGGCCTCCTTATAATCACCACCCTGCTGATAGCTGCCAGTGCGGACAACTGAGAACACAAGGAGAGGCATGTAGTCCTAAGGACAAAGCCACACAGTCACAGCCTTGACCCTTCCCTTTATGTGAACATGCAGGGTGGCTCCATGTCCACTGTTGGCAGAAATGACCTTTCAGCTTACATCAAGGCACTGGGGTCAGGAGTGGGAGGTCTGTCAAATGTGACCTTAGTAGCTCGTGTTGGCAAAAGGTTTCCCACACATGTAGCTTTGAGGGTCTTGGTTGATGATGTCAAGACCCAAGGTCACATCTACCTGAGGACACTCAGTCACAGGTCAGCAGTTAAGGCAGGAAGTTGTAGCATAACCATGGAGTGGGGTCCCTGCAAAGGGTAGAAGGTTTATGACCATGGGCCAGCAAGGGTTACAGAGCCAAATGTGACCTCATCTCTATTAGCAACCCAATATCCCCCTTTGTTGTTTCTAAGAAAACCATTGATTAACTATAATTCAGAGGCCAAGATGATTGGCAGCTTCTAGCAATGACTAACAGAATGATGAGCATAATGCCTGGTGGCTTGCCTAGGTGTTTATCATTGAACAAATGGACATAGAAAGTGTTGCATATTCTACACAGCAGAGGTTTGCTGAGCCACAAGGAAGATCATAATGATGTCATTTGTAGGAAAATGCATGGCACTACAGATCATCATGTCAAGTGAAATAAGCCAGACTCAGAAAATCAAATATGACATGATTTATCTCACAGGCAGAATCTAGAATGGAAAGAAAACTTGAAAGCAGAAGGGAGGTTTTTGGAGGGATCATCAGGAGAGGGGTGGGGAGCAGAGAGGATGATGGCAGTGATGAGTGTGATCATGATAGACATGCATGAAATGTCATAAGGAAGCCCATTATTTTGCACCATGAATACATACTCATAAGAATGGCTAGTGACTTACCAAAGTGAGAAACACATTCTGTAAATCTATATCTTCTGATAGCAGAGTAAAATTCATTCAGAGATGACAGTAACCCATACACAGTAAGCACATACTAAATGCTGGTGATGCTGATGCTTCAATATGATTAGTAAATCTCTGGTCACATGGCACAATCATGGGCCAATATATCCCCTCAGAGTAACCTGGGAGTACAGAATACTTCTGATTTTTTGAGCCTCCCCAGGCATCGCCATGGCTCTGGGTAAGGCTGACTTCTACATGGGCTCAGTCAAAGGTATCTCTACTAAGGCCAAGTTCACTGAGCACCTGAGACTTTAAGATGGCAAATCACCAGTGAATTGTGATCCTGGGGACGGCCTCTCTGAATTTGCTTGGCAGAGCCAAGCGCACTTCTGTTTAGAGATCTAAATGGCATGGCTGGGTCTCGTATCTGGCCACATAATAAATTGTAGCCCTCGCATTAACTGGTCAGGCTTCAGTGATAACTGAAATGCAAGCTGCTGGTGGGTCCCTGATCAATACTGTTTTCTATTTATAGGATTGGTACAAATGGAAGTTTTATTTAAATGAGACAAAGCCGAGGACTACACAGGCGATCGATCTGATAAGATACAGTAAAAGAGTTTAATTTCAGGCTGATACTCAGCACACACACACACACACACACACACACACACACACACACACACACACACAGAGAGAGAGAGAGAGAGAGAGAGAGAGAGAGAGAGAGAGAGAGACTTGTGGAAGCATTCGTGCCCAGCTTCCTTGCCTTCCCCTGAGATATGGGCATGCTGCAGGCAAAGCAATGTCCTGCAAACACTCTTAAAAGAACCAAGCTGTGACAATGTGCTGGGGAGCAGAGTTAAATAAAAGTCAGCCAGCAGGCAGAAGAAATAAGGCAGCTCATCAGATACAGCGGGAAGGTGCTCTTCTCTTTCAATGATCCCAGGCTTCAGTCCCTCTGCTGTTATTGTTTACCCAAGTGATGCTAGAGAGGGTGCTGTCTGGACTGTCATTCTGGTTTTCCTTCTAGAAATGAGCTCCCCTAACTCTGATCCTCCATAGTTCTCTGGGGAGATGCCACTGTAAGGGAAAAGGCACAAGTAGAGGGATAGACTTTGTACATCCTAACCTCATCCTGGTACCCAGAAAACTACAGAGACCAGGTTTAATCATTGAACCCTTACAGCCATTCAACCTGGAGCAAGAGGACAGGAGCTGTGAGGCAATAACTTCAAGTGTTCCCCAACAGGGAACAGGTTTGACCACTTAGTCTCTGGCTGTCTTGGAAGGTTATGGAACCTTTGAAGCAGAGCCTTCCTGGAAGAAGTGGGCCATGGTGGCAGGATTTGAAGGTTGTTTCTTGGTTCTGTGTCTGGTCTGGATTTCTGATTGACTATCTATTAAGATGTCAAGGAAGCAATGGCTGGATTGGTTGGATTGCCCCAAACTCTGAGCCTTTCCCACTGTAGTGGACTGTACTCATTAAACTGTGAGTCAAGCTATGGTGGACCATACCCACTGAACTGTGAGTCAAACTATAGTGGCCCATACCCACTGAACGATGAGTCAAACTATGGTGGACCATACCCACTGAACTGTGAGCCAAACTATAGTGGACCATATCCACTGAACTGTGAGCCAAACTGTGGTGGACCATACCCACTGAACTGTGAGCCCCAAACTATGGTGGACCATACCCACTAAACTGTGAGCCAATCTATAGTGGCCCATACCCACTCAACTGTGAGCCAAACTGTAGTGGACCATACCCACTCAACTGTGAGCCCCAAACTATGGTGGACCTTACCCATTGAACTGTGAGTCAAACTATGATGCACCATACCCACTAAACTTTGAGCCAAAAGAAGCCACTGATACTTGAAGCTGTCACATTGAAGAGGACTGTAACTAACCATCAAGGTGTGGTTTCTTTGAGCCCTGTCATCTACCTATACATAGGGCAGGTGGCAGGCTCACATGCTTCTCCATCATCTTCTGTTTATCCTCCAAAGCCAGTGATAGCAATTCCTCTGTTTGCAGAGTAGCCATGAATGTGCTAGGAAGCCTTGCTTGGTCATAGCTTGGCAAAGGAGATGTGCTCTTGGCCCCGGGGATTTGGCTGTGCTCCATGGAAGTGGGTAACTAGGGATTCCTGAGCCAAGAAGAAGGGTGAAGTTGTCAGGCTGCCAGCATCAAGTCCCAGACAGCACCAGTGTCAGCCTGGCATTGGCTTCCAGTACCATATCAGCAGGGAAGATGGCACCAGCCAGGCGTGGAGGAAAAGCCTGTCTCCTCTTTCCCAGGGGTAGTGGTACATTCACGCTGTCACCTGGATAGAAGGAAAGACGCTGGTTTTGGCTACCATCACATCCTCCATGATGTCCTACAAAGTCCTCTGCTGTTGTTGAAGTGGATGCTCACTCCATTGCCTCTGGGGATTCTGATTTATCATTGCCATCTCAGCGCATCTGTTTCCTGGCTTCATTTTTCTTCCAGTGTGTCATGGCAATGTGCGGTGGTTCCTAGCCCTGGCCGGACAGACATGTGAGCAACATAAGCAAATAAGATGCTCTTTCCTCTCTGGCAAGGTCTTGGGATTTTTAACTTTTAAATTTTGTGTGTACATTCATATATGTGCAGTGGTGTGTGTGTGTGTGTGTGTGTGTGTGTGTGTGTGTGTGTGTGTATCTGTGTAGAGGACACAGGACAACCTCAGGTGTCACTGTTCAGGTACCATCCGATCTGTGTTTTGAGACAGGGTCTTTCACTGTCCTTGAGATCAAGTAGGCTACACTGACTGGCCAGAGAGCCACAGAGAGCCACCTGTCCCCACCTCCTGGCACCAGGAATACAAATGTGTGCCACTGTGCCCAACTTTTTTCTTTACGTGGATTCTGGGGATCCAACTCAGGTTTCTCATGGTCTCATGACAATTACTTAAACAACTAAGTTATCTCTCCAGGTCTTTATGTTTGTTGGTTTGTTTGCTTGCTTATTTGTTTTTGGGACAGCATCTCACTGTGTAGCCCTGGCTAGTCTTGAACTCACAGCCCTCCTTGCCATGGGCTCTTGAGAGCTGGGATTGCAGACATGTGCCATCATGTCCAGCCAGGATCTGAGAAAAGGAAAGTCAAGATATCTGTTTTCCTTTTCAGGGTGAGTCCATCTGCTACAATCTAGGGAAATGAAGTTTATCTTTTTAATAGCATTTAAAGACTTCATCTTGCATATTAGAAGTTCACCAGGTATTAGGCAATTTAGATCATAAATTCTCTTCAAAGTGACCCATTATAGTCTCTATATTTATTTATTTTTTCTCTGAGAGGATGGAAGGCATAAAAGCAGGCTTTGTAGTTTTATATCTGTCAGCTTGTCACATAAATATCTCAGTAACTACTGATTGTATCATCATAAAACTTCCATTTATATTGTTAGACACGTCACCTTAGCCCATGGCAAAAAAAAAAAAAAAAAACCAAAACAAAACCACTCAACCACATGCAAGATGCAACCTCATTCAGGTCCAAGGCCATTGGCTCTCATCTCGATGTCTTTCTGTATGGGAAGGAGAGAGGTCTGGAATGGGCTAGATTTAAAATGAGATCCATCAAAGACTAGACTACTAACGAAGCAATGTAGCATCCCAGAAGTTTTGTTCCCTACACCAAAGGGCACCTCTACCATGTGGCTCAATGAAATACTTTAGAGTGGTGGATGCCTAATGGCCTTCTCAGAAGGCACCATTGGGAAACAGCCTGTCAAATACAACCCAGGTCCCTTGTGATCACAGTGGCCAATCAAAATGGAAGCCTACTTGCAGGTTGACTCTACTTTCAAAAGGAGATCTGGAGAATAAGACAAGTCTAGATGAGGGGACCAAAGACAAACCCTGCCCTCTACCAGCCAACCTGGGCTATCACAGGGGACAGATCCATATGTGAACAACTGAAGTTCCTCCATGGGAATGACAGCAGATGCATGAGGAACATGGCTGCAGAAGGATGGAGGGGCTTAGCTTGGCTGAGAACTTTTGAATAGCAGGGGTAGTAGGGGTTGTTAATATCCTGGGATATGAAAGAAATACTTGGTTTGTGGTTTCAAGACAGGGCTGGGCATGCATACTATTAGATGTGACTATTTTTATCATTATTTGCTGGTTTGTTGTTTGTTTATTTGAGACAATGCCTCACTATACAGTCCTAGTTGGCTTTGAACCAGCTATCCTCTTTCCTCAGCCTCTTAAGTAGTTGGATTACAGATGTGCACCGTCACATCTGTCCTTTGGTTATTATTTAACTGGAACAAACCATGTGTACAAGAACACGATAAAATGTGAAGACCATGCAACCCACTAATTCCCAGAGCTTATGGTCCAATGGGTTGGTGTATAACAAAGCGAAAAACCACACAAATAACTTGAGAGCATCTTGGAGGGGACAAGTGAAGGCTTGGTGTGATAATGTACATGAGAAATTTTAGCCATCACTGCAGCCCAAGCCCCTAGGACTCCCAGTATCATCACTGGATAAGCCTTTCCCCTAATCTGGCACAGAACTATGTATGCTAATGCCTGCCCACCACACAGAGCACAGAGTCAGAGGCCTGAGATCGAGTGAGCATTCTGGGTATAGTGCTGAAAATGCCACTCCTCTCTCACTTGTGAGCAGATCTCCAAACAGGACCATGCTTGGGAGCACCACTGCACTTGAGACAGTAATCTCATGTCCATTGTGACATGACACATCAGCATAAGGGTAAAAATGGGTTTTGCTTCCAAGAGCCTTGTAGATGGCACTGAAGCTTGAGAATTGGTAAGATCAGGATCAGTGGACAGGGGTCAGGATAAGACTTCTGTTGGGGGCAGAGCTTGCCCTGAGGAAGTGGGTGAGAGCTTGAATGGCTAACTTGCTTGCATTATTTCTATGAAGTTTGATTGTTTATGACACTTTAAAGCATCTCTTCTTGCTGGGGAGATGGCTCAGTGTGTAAACTGCTTGCTATGTATACTTGAGGACCTGGGCTTAGATTCCTAGAACTCATTTAAAAGACAGATGTAGCAATGCACACCTGTAATCCCAAGTCTGTCGAGACAGAGACAGCAGAATTCTTGGGGCTCAATGACCAGCCTAGCTGAAATTGTGAACTTTAGGTTCAGTGAGAGACTCTGCCTCAGAAACTAAGATGAAGAGTGTCCTAGTCAGCAGTCACCTATCAACACAATGCAGCCTCAGAGTTATCTGAGGGAGTCTCAGTTGGGAGACTTCCAAGATCAGATTGGCCCATGAATTTATCTGTGTGAGATTATCGTGTTTCTTGATTGATGTTGGAGGGCCCAGCCCACTGTGGGCAGCACCAGCCCTATGCAGGCAGCCTTGACCTATACAAGAAAGCTAACTGTGAGTAAGCAAAAGGAGCCAGAGAGTGAGCCAGTCAGTAGCCTTTCTCCTTGGTTTCTGCTTCAATCTCTGCCTTGAGTCTCTCTCTGACTTCCCTCAGAAATGGACTATGTCATGGTAGTGTAAGCTGGTATGTCATGGAGGGTGAAGGAATAGACCCTTCACCCTCCAATTGCTTTGAGTCAGAGTATTTCATCACAGCAGCTGAAAGCAAACTAATACAGAGACCAATAGATAATGACATCTGAAGGCAACTTCTGCCTTCTAGACACACCTATCCAGGTAAGCATATGCACATAAACATACACAAATTAAAACAAATTGTAAAACTTTGTCTTCTGTGACTCTCTAATTAAGGTAAATACTCTTTTCTTTTGACCCTAACCTAGAAAAACAGTAACAGTTACTATGTGATTAATTTTGTTTTGGTGCTTGGGAGCAAACCTTGGTTGTGCCATTGAGCTACATCTTAACCCAGTGCAATAGGAAACCTGTCGGGATGGATGTCCAATGTCCACCATCCTTTATACCTTCTCTGCAGCTGGATAGATAGCACTTACAGACAAGGCACAAAGATGGGGGACACATTGTTAGGCCCCAGACTCCAGCCTGCACCTCTGGACACATCTCCATGATGTGTGTAGGGGACATTTTCATCTATAGCATTCAACTTCTTGCTCTTACCTTCTCTGGCCACAGTAAGCTCTGGGGTGGACGTACATGCACAGGGGATATGCAAGCAGCCAACATGCAAGGAATGGATGGGAGTGTCTGCATCTCGGGGCAGACGGAGATTTTGACAGCCAGTTCTCATTCTCTCAACAGACAGCATTCTTTTGTTTGTTGAGCCTGGAAGACCTTTCCTCCTTTTCCTGTCACCAATTGCCTTTTCCACAAAGACGCAGCCTCCATTTCACTGGACTAAGAGATGTTGCTCTGACTGCCCCCCCCACCTCCATGTCACTTTCTTCCCTTGCGCCAGCACAGTACCTACCCTCCTCTGATGCCTCCTAGATTCTGCATGCCATACATATAAACATTTGTGTTCAGATCCCTGGGTTACGCCGGGGTTGGCTTGTTTGTACTTTAACAGACATTGAACATGACCTAGGCTATTCTAGGTGAATATGAGGAACAATAAACAAGAATTCTTGGTGGGATGGGTCTGGGGAAATCAGAACTTCAAAGCAAGAACATAATTAATTTTAAACATTTTGGGCATTGGGGGCAATACAGACACCCACAATTCACCAAGGACCCCAAGGACCAAACAGACTACAGTGGAGTAGGGAAGGCTCAATGCAAGCCATAGCTCCTAGACGCGCTCTCATCACACACAAAGTAAGAGAAATAGGAAAGCAAAATCAAGTGGGAAAAGTAAGATCCAGGCCCAGTGTTATAGGCCTGCCACCCCAGCCTTCCGAAAGGTTGATGAGATAGGATCGTAAGGTCAAGTCCTTTGTGGGCTACAGAGTAAGTTCAAAGGCATCCTGGACAACTCTGTGAGATCCTGTACTATAGGGAAAAGTAAAACAAAGGCTGAAGATACAGTGCAGAAATAGAGCCCTTGTCTAGAATCCCCCAATGAGGGGCTGAAGTGTGCCTCAGAGGGAGCAATCTTGTGTAGCATGCATGAGACCTTGGATTACATCTCCAGCCCTGAAAAAGAAAAAAAATAAAAAAAGATGTGAAACTTGGCAACTTAGAGGAGTAGGAGTTTGGGAAGATCTCTTAAAAGAAGCCACCAGAAGCTTCCCAAGGCTTTTTGGACCCACAGCTTGCCCTCTAGCAGAGCCTCTCTCACTTGCTTTGGTTTCTTATTGACCTAAAATCTTCAACATTTGTGATCTTCCACAGACGCCTGTCGGGAGTGGCTGCGCACTGTCCGGAGGAGCCTGTGCTTCACCCCTGACTTGGCTGCTCTTGGCACAGCTTTGTGCTTCTCAAGCTCAGCCTGTGTTTAATGCCCAAGAAACTTAAGTCTCTCCATTAAATGAAGGTCTACAAAGAAAGTAAGTCAATGGTGCTTTCTGAAAGGTGATCCCAGTGAAGCCAAAAGCTTGCTTTGGCCTTTGCAGGTTTCCCAAGGTGAACAGAATGGAGACCACATTGAGAATGGTGATGTCAGGAAGAGAAAACTCCATCCATCCTTTTCCACTGACCCAATTTGAGAAGTAAAAACTGATCAGCAGACCAGCTGGGTATGCAGACGCAGACCACAGCATTTGCATGCACCGTTAAGAGTGTTATTCACAGCTTCCAGCAGAAGAGCCAGGCACGTCTCTGCATCCAAAGTGGCCGTAATTGCCATGAAGGAACAGCATCACAATCACACACTTTACTACCTGTGTGTGAGGCTACAGAGACACTAGACACTGCCCCTGGGTCACAGTAGAGTGGGGATGGAAAGTCTACCAAGGGACCCCTCTGATATTTGTCAGCTCAGCTGCCCTGGAGGACTGTGCAGGGACACTGGACCTGGGTTTCCAGAGACCCTTAACTATAGGTTTTTCTGGGATTCTTTCACTTACCAATGGTCAAGAAAAAAAAAATGTAAAGTACTAAGATTTTTTTTTTAATTTAAGTCATGCTTTACATGTTATCAATGGGTGTCTCCTAAGTATTGGATTTCATGAGCACACACACACACACACACACACACACACACACACGCACGCACACACTCATGCATGCACGCATACATGCACGCACTCACATCTCTACAGCACTACCATCTCACTACCATCTCAGTTGAGATGCAGGGCATGTCCTTGTCCTCCAGAACTCCAGCATGCCTCTTTCCTGGAAATGTCCTCCAGAAGCCACAGGAATCCACACTGCAGCTTCTGCCCACCGTAGTGCTGGAGCCCTGTATACAAACTCGCTGCCGCCTGTCCTTTCTCTCCAAACTGTTTTAGCCAGCGCAGTCTATTGTTTTCATTTGTAGTACTGAGTGCATCAGCAGTTTATTCTTTTTGTACTGCTAAGTAATAGACCATTGTACAGTTAAGCCATTGCTTGTTTGTCTACTCCTGTTTTGATGGGCAGGTGCGTTGAAAACAAGGAAGGAAAACACAGTTCTGGTTGGAATGAAACAATTCATTCCATGGACATTCTCAAATGCCAGATGTGAGTCAGGCACGGTGCTAGGCAGGGAGAAGGCAGCTATGAGGAAAACCATAGTAGGCCTGATCAGTAGGCACTAAAATTAGTGGGAAATGCAGGTTACAGACACCCAGCTAAGGTCATTTTAGACTGTGTTAAGCTCACAAAAGCAACACTCTTAAGAAAACAAACCAAACGTAATTTTTGGGAGGGGGTGCAGAACCTTTGGCCTCATCTATCTTCTTTGTCTTTTTATTTGATGTGATTATTTGATTTTTTATTTTATAATTTAATTTAATTTTACATATCAGCCACGGATTCCCCTGTCCTCCCTCCTCCCACACACCCACCCCCCATTCCCATCTCCTCCAGGGCAAGGACTCCCCTGGGGATTCAGCTCAGCCTGGTAGATTCAGTTGAGGCAGGTCCAGTTCCCTCCTCCCTTCACCCAGGCTGAGCAAAGGGTCCCTGCATAGGCCCCAGGTCTGGAAACAACCTAGATGCCCTTTAACTGAAGAATGGATAAATAAAAGGTGGTACATATAAACAATGGAGTACTACTCAGCAGAGAGAAACAATGACAGCATGAAGTTTGCAGGCAAATGTATGGATCTAGAAAAAATCATCCTGAGTGAGGTAACCCAGACCCAAAAAGACAAACATGGTATGTACTCACTCATAGGAGTAGACTAGATGTAAAACAAAGGATGACTAGACTGCTACTCACAACTAGAAAAGAGGACCCTAAGAAAGACACAGGGAATCCCCCAATGACAGAGAAATGGATGAGATCTACATGAGCAACCTGGAAGTGAGGAGGGGTAATGAAGGTCAAGGATCGAGAGAAAGAGAGCTTAGGGGAGTGGGAGATCCCAGGTGGATCAAGAACAGAGAGGGTAATTATTTGATTTTGGAGACAGTCTCAACATGTAGCTCAGACTAACCTCAAACTCAGCAGTTCTCCTGCCTCAGTCATCTGTGTGTCAGAATTGTCATTGTGTGCCACCGTGCCTGGTATAGTCTGCTTAGGTAAAGTTGGCTGAAAGTCCTGTGAATACAATGAACTTGACAAACATCACGGCTATTTGTACCTTTTTGTGATTTTCTTCCTTAAAAGATCATTCACTGGCTCTGATTCTGGGTGAGGCGTGCAATGCAGCCCGTGTGCTCTTCGTTTGATTAAGTCTCTTTCCTATAAGCATACCATCTCTTGGTTTTACAGTCATATTTGTGGCCACTAAATAGAGATTTTTTTTTTTCCAAATACAAATAGAAGCAAGAAACACCTGTGCTGTGAGAGCTGAATTATTTCCTTCTAAAACTGCCATCATCCTCTCGGTATTCAGGTCGTCCATGAAACTATTCTCGAAGTAAGCAAGCCCCTCTTTAGGCATGGGTATTCTTTCTTGGGTCCCCACCTCTGTACAGTTGAGGAAGAAAGAGGAAAGAGATGTAAGGAGGTGCTTTAGCATTCTGTAATAAAGTAGTTCACGACACAATTAAAATGATGTAGCAGAAGGGTAACGTGATAGGCTGAATTTAAATAACAGAAGCTGATTCAGGAGGCCATCAGAGTTAAATGCTTGATGGAATGGACATAACAAATCCAAGATGGCCTCTCCATGTTTCGGCTGCGAGAAGGAGTCACAGCCATTGATATTTTCCAGACAAATTTGTTGATAGATAAAACATTTTTATAGACTTTCCATTATTCCTTGTAGCCATCAGCTTTTAATTTTCTCTTTCTAGTTAATATACTTGTGTATAATTTAAGCAGAAAACTGCTCTGTTTCATCATAAAAGATTTGCCTGTTACTGGGGCTGTGTAAATCGAGCGGACAGCGCAACATCCTTGAACCTTGTTTTTTGAGGCATTTGTTGACAACAACAGAAAGAAGATCACAGACACCGCCAATAAGCGTGGACATCAATTATTTTTTAATTGTATAGGAGTACAGTACACTAATTAAAACTAGTATATCTTGCAATGCCAAAGGCAAAATTAATTATTAATTTTTATTAATATTCAGAAGTAGCACAAGGAATGCATTAATAAAGATTTGCTGGTTGTGACTGAGATCTTGTTTAGCTTTATATTTTAGGAAAAAAGACGAAGACGGGTAGTTTGCCGGCTTGATGTGAATAGCAAAGCTTGCATTCAAGGGATGATCTTTATTGAAATGTGCTTTTCAGAACAGGCACTGAGTGATGGAGGTGAGATGCAGTGTCATGAGGACACTCCATGCAAACCCTCAAAGCTTGTCTTTAATGTTTTGCCTTGACAACTCTACATGCACCTGTAAAATCGTTATTGTTACCTTAGATACATTTAGGTTATTAAATTGGATATTTTAGTTAAGCCATCTTGAGTTGACATTTAATAATTCATTTAGGAGCTATGCATATAATATTATCCATCGCAACAAATCTAAGATGAATGCAATTAGTTTTGTGCTCTAAAAAGATTGTGATAAGGCTACCCCCTCCTTTCCCTACCATCCTTCCTTCTTTTCTTCTGCCCTTCTCTCTGTCTCAGTCTCTCTCTGTCTCAGTCTCTGTCTGTCTGTCTACCTCTGCCTCACAATCTGAAGAAATCTCCATGGTTCTCTTGTCTTAGCACATTTTTGTGGCTTTTCATCTGAGTTCCTTAAGCCTAGCTGAGCCCAGTCCTCAAATCACGGAGTGTACAGATGGACCATAAATTCTGCATTCCTTCTGTGCACTTGGTGGTATCTAGTGTGTGTAGCCACTGAAATGGCTCAATACTGTTCACGTCAACTTCTTTCAAAAGGACTTTTGCCTTTGTAAAGTCTATTAGTCTCAATATAAATAGCCCATGAAACCCAAAGTCTGGACACATCTTGATGGAAAGGCTGAGTGCAGAAGAGCAGGCCGTTCAGCCTCAAGCACTGATGTTTCCTCACACATGGCCATCCAACCTAGTGGGTTGAACCATCAGATCCACATGCTCCTTTGCCTACCGAGTTGGGGAACACTCTACATCACACAGCTAGATCTTGTACATTCTCAAATCATCAAGGGTGAAAAGGAGAGGGGCAGAGCATTCACAGCTACAATGAAGCTGCATGCGTTTGTCGGCAAAACTGTACGGTACGGCATATGCACAGTTCAGCCTTCCCTTCACACCTCGGAATACAACAGGACTCCCCGTCAAGCACAAGCTGTTACTGCTCCCTGGGGAAGGCGGCTCTCTGAAGAATACTCCTTCCACCTGATGGTCCACCTTCCGGAATGTTGCTGGTGAGAGACAGCATCAAGCCGTTCTGGGAAGGCACATGCTCCCTGGGATATGTCTCAGATGTGTGTCATCAGATCAGAAAATATTCTTCTGAAAGACTGGAGGAAAGGGTGGGTGTGCCTTGTTGCTGGCAACCTCTGGCTGGACTCTGGTGCCTCAGGGTAAAGGTGGCCATACATTCAGGGTCAGCATGAAGTGCAAGTGAATGCCTGGCCTGTTGGTTCATGGCATCCAGTCAGAAAGAGGTTTGTTGCAGAATAGAATGCTTTGTGATGTATCGGCTGCCTCTGGGTGATGTCACAGATTGGCAAGTGACCCAGACACTGATTCCTAGGCCATTAAGAACAAAATGGAGCATATCATGAGAAATTATTATCTTCCTTTTTAAATTCTTTGTACCTGAAAAATCACATGGGTGGACTGTAATTGAAATATTATTAGTCAGAATCAAAAGCTAATTCACTAGCCCATTCAAACCACAAATATATATGGAACATCTCATTTAACTAGGTGCCAAGGATTCAAACTCAACAAAGAAAATGCATGTATGAGTTAGTTATAGCTGTGTAACAAACAGACCCAAAGCTCAAGGATTTCAACTGCATTTACACAGCATCATCAATGTGTCTGTAAGCTGGCTGTTATTGAGCTGGTTGGGCAGCTCTGTTGCAAGTTAGGGCTGCTAAGGTGGCTTCCCTCTTTATATACACATAACACTCATTTATTTTAATATTAGAGAACTACCTGGAGCATGTTCACTTTGTGGTGAGATCAGGGCCAAATGCTCCTCAACAGTGGCACACTGGCCCTTCCATTGAGAGGCCATTAACTAAACTCAATTCGTGGAGACAGTTTCTGAATTAAGAGTCTTGGAATTAAACACCATCCACAAGAAGACCACAGAAAGTGTGGGTGAGGGAAGGTGTGATGCAGACCAACAAATCAGCTGTGGGGAAGTATTTTTTGATATTGCTGAGCAAAGGAAGGTGGTTTTGTCCATTGGGATCCATGTCACAAAATCCCCATAATCTGGATAGCTTATGGACAAAATTGATTCCTCACAGTTTTGAAGGCTGAAGGAGTCCAAGTTCAAGACCATGTTTGGAGCACATTAGAGTTTGGCAAAGATCTGTGTTCTGGTCCACAGAGAGTGACATCTTACTCTGGCCTTACATGAAGAGAGAGTAAGTGGCCTCCATGCAATCTCTTTAATAAGATCACTAATCCCTCTTGTGAAGGCTGCACCAGTATGTGCTAACTCCTCTTAATGCCTTGGGGACTCTGAGTTTAACATATGAGTCTTGAATTAGCACAAACATTGAGAACCTAGCAAATTTGTGCTTTTAAGACCACACTGCCCGGGCCTTCCTTCATTCTCTCTCTGCTTAAGGAAGAGAGATGATTTCACCCTTGGGGTGAGTGAGAACCCATGGGTGGCTGAGGTAGAAACGGCTTGAGTAGGCACAGTCTGAGACCCATGGGTGGCTGAGGTAGGAACAGCTTGAGTAGGCACAGTCTGAGACCCATGGGTGGCTGAGGTAGGAACAGCTTGAGTAGGCACAGTCTGAGACCCATGGGTGGCTGAGGTAGGAACAGCTTGAGTAGGCACAGTCTGAGACCCATGGGTGGCTGAGGTAGGAACAGCTTGAGTAGGCACAGTCTGAGACCCATGGGTGGCTGAGGTAGAAACAGCTTGCCGTTTCCTTCACATCCCCTTGGTTTCTCATTGGGAGAATAGGACAAGGGTGCTCTTTGCTCCAGCTGCCACATGGCAGTGACACCTCCCAGCACATCAAGAGCCAGTCCTGCCTGTGCCTGTAGGAACTATATGGAGGACTGTAAGAGAGCCTGTGTGGGCACTACACCCTAGGCAACCCAACAGATAACCTGGCTGGCATTTTAATCCCTCTCTGACCCTTGTGTCCACCCCTCATTTGTTTGAGGACTCAGAGGCTCTGGCAAGAAGTTCAGAACTTCCCCCAGTGACACACAGATTGTGCCTTTGAAAGCTTGCAGAGTGAGTTGAGGGGGGTGTCTAGGGCCAAGGCTTTATGGTCTTAGGCACAGAACATTCTGTTCTGCTGGGTCACTGGGAAGGTATAGCTCCCTCCTCACCCTACTTCTCACTGATCTAGTACAGTGAAGTATAGGCTCCATCTCACCATGTGATGAAACAGCAGTCTTTGCCAAGCAATTAGACCAGTGGGGACACCTCAGTGGACACATGAGACTAGGCTTGGTTGTTGTGATTTAAAAGTCTTTACCCCTGAGGTTTGATCAGTCTAGTAATGCAAGCCACTGATTCTCCAACTACTTTGACAGCCAGTATCACAGCTCATCTGTGATTATTGTGTGGTGGCTAGTTTTATGTCAACTTGATATAAGCTAGAGTCACTGGGAAGAGGGAACCTCACTTGAGAAAATGCCACCACCAGATTGGCTTGGAGGCAAGCCTGTGGGAACATTTTATGGGCTGGTGATTGATGTGGGAGGCCCCACCTTACTGTGGGTAGTGCCACCCCTGGACTAGTGGTCCTGGTACTATTAGAAAGTAGAGTAAGCCACAAGGAGAAAGCCAGTAAGCAGTGTCCCTCCAAGGCCTCTACTTCCGCTTCCAGGCTTCTACCCTCACTTCCCTGGATGGTGAACTACAAGCTGTAAGACAGAATAAACCCTTTCCTCATCAAGTTGCTTTTGGTCATTGCCAGTGTCAGAGTTCCCATCCTGTGTAGAGACACTATGGCCATGGCAGCTCTTATAAAGGAAAACATTTAACTGGGGCTGGCTTACAGTTCAGAGGTTTAGTCCATTATTGTCATGGCAGGAAACATGGTGGTGCAGACAGACATGGTGATGGAGAAGTTAAAACTTCTATATCTGGATCTGTGGGCAGCAGGAAGAGACTGAGACACACCGAGCCTAGCTTGAGCATCTGAAACCTCAAAGCCTACCCCCAGTAACACACTCCCTCCAACAAGGTCACACCTCCTTAATAGTGCTACTCTCTATGGGCCTATGGGGGCCATTTTCTTTCAAAGCACCACAGTCATAGTGTTTATAAGACACCATGGATAAGTTTTTCCTGCTTTTTAAGCTTCAGTATCTTCATCTGTAACATGTGGACACAGGACATGGCCATTCAGATGGTTTTGAGAGTCCAGTGGCTGGAAAGCACCAACACGATGGTTGGTTCACAGGAAGGACACAGGAAAGACTGGTCATCATTTCACTCTCAATCAAGTGTCCTCAGTTTTCAAGGTGGACTCTGACACACACTCAAGGGTGGCCTCCCTTTAGTGGCTATAAGTCCTGTTAAGTTAGTCACAGCCTCTCATCTGTGCTTATAGCTATGTGATGATGACTCCCTAAGCAGATTTGAGAGAAGATTTGTTTTCATAAATCATGTTTACATGTTACTGAGGCCTTGTTTACTGGATTAAGACAAGTTAAGGACATCAGGATCCAGGTCTACAGGAATGGGAGGAAAAGGGAGATGTTCTGCAAAGTTGTTTGATATATACAAGGTGGGAATGGATCCAAGAGTCTGCCTTTAAAGTCAAAAGCAGGAGTGTTTCACCACGTGACAGTCATCCCCCCAGTGGAACTGAGTGTGGCCTTTTCTTCCACATCCTAAAATTATCCAAAGTCCCCAGGACCCTCAGCTTGATTCTGTTAAGAGCTGCTGTCAGGAGTAGCTCTGGTTCCTAACTCTAAACCCAAAGGATGTCATACTGGCAGTGGTTGGACAGAGAGAGCAAAATGAAATAAGTTAGACATCTGTTAGGAGTCACATGCTGTCAACAGGGCTTCACTGTGCTGGCCTGAATGCTCAGGCTCAGCATGAGGTGGACGAGTTCCTTCGCCATGGAGATATGGCCTCTTACTCTGTGGCATTTCATGTGAGACAGACAGACCCTGAGCTGCAATGTCTACTGTGCACTCTTGAGTTGGCAGAGCTTGGCATGGTGTGTGGATCTCTTCAGTCACCAGAAAGGCACTGAAGCAGACTGTGGCCAGTGGACATTCATCTGTAACACATAACTGTTTGCCTTTTGCTTTTAAATGTCAAATGGCTCCACTTTGGATACATACTTACACACATAAATTCCCAGACTTTTATATATTTGCTTATTATTTATTTGAGAGAGACTTTCCCTATGAAGACCAAGTTGACTTTTAATTTGTGATTCTTGGTCTCAGCCTCTTGAGTGATGGGATTACAAGCATGCTTTATTATGTGTGGTCACTGGATGGTTGATTTGTTTGCAGTGACAGCATTTGAACCTAGGACCTTGCACACCATAGACAAGCACTCTACTTCTGAGCTACACTCCTAGCGCACTTTTACTTTTATTTTGAGACATGGTCTCCTTAAGCTGTTCAGGCTGGTCTTGAATGAATTCTGTTTTCCAGGTAGTTTTTTTTTTTCTACTGCCTCAGCATCCCAAGTAGCTGCAGTAATAGGAGTGTACTACTGCATCTGGCTTCTGGTTTATTTTGTTAAAAGACTTTCACCTCCTTTGTACAACTTCCTTGAAGATTGCAGAACATTCCACTTCCACACCCTGTGTACACCTCTGGGGCAGCACCCAATCTTCTGACTGAGGGTTAAGTCAGAGAAGTCCTCACTAGTGGCCCTGAGTACTGGGGACAGGTGCACATCCTCTATTTTATATCCCTGATGACTGACTGACTGGGTTGAGAGTGGTGGTTTCTGGAAGTTGTGGGGTTGAGTTAATGCAGCTCATTCTTCTCAGTGGATTGTGGGAGCAGGCACTGATCACAGTGACCACTTGGATGCGTAGAATGTAGGATGAGTTGACCAGGTGGAGCCTTTTATGCAGTTGAGCATGTACTTAGACCAAGGGAGAGGAGTGCATCTGCTCTTTGCAGAGACATTGCAGAATTCTCTCTCACTCATTTAATCGATAACTACTTGCTGGACAACTAGCACACGCAAGGTCCTGCCCCTGGCACAAGTGCTGAGCTTCTGGTACTAGTGTTTCTAGTACATTCTAGGCATTCAAATATAGACACACCAGATGAAACATTGTGAACCTTAAGTTCTAACAAAAAGCAAACCACCAGCCAGGTCACACTGTGGAAAGTGTTGGGTTACAGAGGCTGCAACACAGCCAGAGCCCTGCAATGTTAACTCCACAGTTAAAGGACCCCACATTGACTGTGACATTTGAACAAAAGGCATTAAGAAGAAACCAACTCAGCGGGTAACTGGCCAAGAACATCCAAGCAGAAGCAATGATGCATGCAGAGTCTCCAAGAACTAGTAAAGAAAGTTTGTTAGATAGAGGGAAAATGCGAGTGTGTTGAAAAATTAGATGTACAAAAAAAAAGATGAAGAGTGCTATAGTGGTAAATAAATGAGTAATGTTGAAGGATGTTTTTATGTTTGGATATGAGAAATTTTAAAGCATTATAGGTGTAGATACAGGTATCTAGATACATAGATAAATAAATAGATAACATTAGGATGGATAGATAGGTAATAGGATGGATAGGTACATAAAAGGATGCTTGTATGGACAAATAGATAACAGTATGGATAGATAAATAGAATAGAAAGGATGGTTAGATAGATAGATAGACAGAGAGACAGAGAGACAGACAGACAGACAGACAGATAGATAGATAGATAGATAGATAGATAATAGAATGGATGGATAGATTATAGGATACATAAATGATATACAGACAGATAGTAGAATGGCTAGATACAGGATGCTTGGATACACAAATAGATAATAAACAGATAATAGTATTTATGAATGAACAGAATAAGATGAATGGATGGACAGATAGATGGACAAGAGTATAGCTGGATATATTGTTGTAGAATATTATTTTAAGGTGTGTTACTTTGTTTATGTTGCATTTGTTTAACTCTATGAAGCTGTGTTACTGTGCTTGTCTAAAACATCTGATGGTCTAACAAAGAGCAAGGCAGGAGAAAGGATAGGTGGGTCTGGCAGACAGAAAGAATAGATAGAAGGAGAAATCTGGGAGGAGAAAGAAGAAGGAGCAAGAGAAAGAGGAGGACCCAGGGGCCAGCCACCTAGCCACACAGCAAGCCACGGAGTAAGAGTAAGATTTACAGAAATAAGAGAACGAGAAAAGCCCAGAGGTAAAAGGTAGACAGGCTAATTTAAATTAAGAAAAGCTGGCTAACAACAAGCCAGGATAAGGCAGGGCATTCATAATTAAGAATAAGCCTCCCTGTGTGATTTATTTGAGAGCTGGGTGGTGGGCCCCCAAAAGAGAAAAATCAAACAATAATAATATATAATATGATTATATATATATATATATATATATATATATATATATATATATATATATATGTGGGTAGATGATAGATAAATAGGTATAGATTATAGGATATATAATAGATAGTTGCATAGCTTAAACCATTTGTGGAATTCATTTGTATGGACTAATAGCAAAAGAATGGGAGAATTGAAAGAGAGAAGTAGAAGATTTTATTCTAAAGTTCTCAGAATGTGCATAGAGTAGCATCATAGAATGTGAACATATCATATGGGAAGGTGGACACATGGCAAGCCTTGAGAAATCACAACCAAGTGAACAAGACATTTCACCTAACAACCCAACTTTCTAAACTGTACTTGCAAGGACTAATCTTGGTCCTTAACTTGAGATACCTGGGAAGAGCGAACCTCAGTTGATGAATTG
Organism: Peromyscus eremicus; assembly: GCF_949786415.1. Lineage (NCBI taxonomy): Eukaryota > Metazoa > Chordata > Mammalia > Rodentia > Cricetidae > Peromyscus > Peromyscus eremicus. The sequence continues at coordinate 154,081,154 of NC_081416.1, read as the reverse complement.
CCTACATCAAATTGGTCCTAGGCATGTCTGTATGGCATTTTCTTGATGGTTAATGTGGGAGGATCCAGCCCACCATGTACTGTAGGTGGTCCTGTGGTGTATAAGAAAGGTTGCTGAAAGTGAGCCTGGGAACAAGTCAATAAGCAACATTTCTCCCTGCTTCCTGACTCCAGATTTCTGCTACAAGTTCCTGCCTTGACTCCCCTCAATGATGGATGTAGCATGAAATAAACCTTTTCCTCCCCATGTTGCTTTTGGTCATTGTATTTATCACAGCAACAGAAAAGCAAACTATGACAATTCTCAAATGATTTAAAAGAAGAAAGTAAGCGAGGTGAAAAGAATAAATGGTAGAAATATGAGTCAATTGGGAAAAAAAAACAGAATAAGTCTAAATCTTGGGTTTGGGTTGAAGCTTGGCAGGGAAGAGAGAAGTGTTAATGGTTTTTAGGAATCTGCTGAGGTCAAGTCAAAATAAGAGCAGGAAGCGTTGCCTCTCAGGATCTGAGGTCATGATAAACATTTACAGGAACCAAGGAAGGAGCAGGTTGGTAAGAAGCAGCTGTAATCTAGTGAGTCTTTATCCTGGCTGTTTCCTTGTTGTAAATACATGTGTAAAGAGATTTCCTGAAATATTGCTGGAAATTGATCAAAACTCTGAAGATCAAGAAGAATGTCAATTTCAGCAGAAAAAGCAAAATCAAGCAAAAGACAAAAATAATCTTATATGAAGAAACACATGAATGTAAGCCCAATTTGAAAGTTCGTTGAGAGGCACTGTTAGGAGTCCAGCCAATGTCAGTGGGGAATAAAAATAAGTCAGGAAATTCTCCATGTTTGTAGTGTTTTTCTTAAATTTAGTAAAGATTGGTGCACGGGAAAACTGATGCTTTTCATGCTTTAATTTTCAAAATGATGCCTTGGGATAGTAAAATCTATTATATTAAGAGCTGGAGAGGTGGCTCAGTGATTAAGAACAATTGATGCTTTTTTAGAAGACCTAGGTTGGGTCCCCAGCAGCCATACACTGACTCAGTTCCATGCGATTTTATGTCCTCTTCTAGCCTCCATAAGTTCCAGATATACAGGTGGTGCACAGGTATTCATGCAGGCGAACACCACACACACACACACACACACACACACACACACACACACACACACCACACACCACACACACGTTGTGTTAGTTTTCAAAAACCTAAGCAGATGTCATGTGACATTTGTCCTCAGTGATCATTCTTTTAAAAAAAATAGTTTTGATTTTCAAATATTGGTATCAGGCAGAGGAGGTCATTTGTGGATGATATGGGAAAATATTTACATGTAATTATGTACTTAAGCCAAAAAGAGTTTTGTGAAAAACAAAGAGTAATATGAGTTAAGGAACTGCGATTAAATATTTTGGGTCCGGACCACCAAAAATGAGGAGGTTTTATAAGAAACATACTTTGAAAAGCATGAGGAAAAGTATATTACACAAAAAGATGGGGCATGTTTCATGCTATTATAATATTCAAACCTTGATAAAAAAAATCATGAATATGTGTGAAACTGTTAAAATTGTTCAAACCACATAACAATGGTAGAATTAAAGAGGGTAGGGAAGACTAACAAAAATACAGTTGGAGATTTCAACACTTTCTCATAAATTGATGGAAGAATCTAAAATCTCTAAGAATACAGAAATTCTGAATCAAGTAATGGGACCTAACTGATATTTTTTTTTTTTTTTTGGTTTTTCGAGACAGGGTTTCTCTGTGCAGCTTTGCGCCTTTTCCTGGAACTCACTTGGTAGCCCAGGCTGGCCTCGAACTCACAGAGATCCACCTGGCTCTGCCTCCCGAGTGCTGGGATTAAAGGCGTGCGCCACCACCGCCCGGCTGATATTTTGTTTTAAATAGGGTGAATGCTTCAGTTTTATTATTTATCTTTTAAATTTTTTAAAAAAATTTATCTTAGTCTTTATTATAAAAACATCATAAACAAAAATCATAATGTGGATATGTGCACATGAGTGCACATTCCTGCAAAGACCAGAAGAGGGCATCAGAGCCCAGAGCTGGAATTACAGGCAGTAGTTAGCTGCCTGACATGGTGCTGGGTACTGAACCCAGGTCCTCTGAAAGAGCAATAAGTGCTCTCAAACACTGAACCATCTTTCCATCCCCTAATACAATAAATTTTACTATCCCAAGGCATCATTTTAAAAGGTAAAACATCCCAAGTTTTCCTACACACCAATCTGTCAATTTTAAGAAAAGCATAAATACAGAGACTTTCCTCTTTTGTTCTTAACTATTGAGCTGTCTTTCCAGACTCTTGACATTTCTTAAATGTTTTGACCAACAGGCACAAAATACACATTCATTTCTGTTGCACGTTGGGAGTTCACCATAAGAAAAAACATTCTGTGTCCTTAAAAAAACATGTGGTTGCATTTAAAGGGATTTGAATTAATCACATAAGATGGCTTTCTAATTAAATACATAAATCTTTTAAAAAGTGAGGTTAAAATCCCAAAAATATTTGGGGGAAATTGCTTCTGATAATTTCATAGGTAGAAAAGAGAAAATAAGAGACCGTTGAAAACATGTTGAATTGAATGAATTAAAAAACATGGCATGTCGCATCACCTATGAGCAGCTAAAGCTGTTTGTTAGAGGAAAATATATACCCCTAAATATTTATTGTCAGATAAAAGAAAAATACCTAAAATACCTGTTAGAAGCTAGGCAAAAAGGAAAGTAAATTGAGCTCCAACAAGTAGAAGAAAGAAAGCAGAAATCAATAAAAATAGGAATATGTAAATTGTAAGGAGGAAAATCAGCAGACTTGAAAGCTCTCAACTTGAATAAAATTAGAGAACGATGGTTAGCTCTATCAAGGTAAACAGGAAGACACAGATGAATGAGTGGAAAAATCAAAGACGGGAAGGCAGCTGGAGGTGGAGGGCTTGCTGCTCTTCCAGAGGACCAGAGTCCAGATCCGGCAACAATTTCAGGAGGCTCATAGATGCTTGAAGCTCCAACTGCAAGCCTCCAACAGGGCCCAACACCTTCCCCTAGCCTCTGCAGGTGTGGCATCGATCACACATAACCACACACAGACACACACAAGAGTAAAATGGAAGGGTGAAGTAAGGGAAAGCTCATGTACAGGAAGCGGGACAAGATGCTGGGGTAATTATAAATGGCACATGGCATCAGCATGTGTCAAGTGATAACCATAAGTTAAGAAATACTATCGCTGATAAAATTATTCTTAAGGATGCTTTAAATCATCCAGTGGTACACCCATATATTGCTATACCAATGTTCAGTAAGTCTAATGGGGCTGGGTTTTTCTCTATGGTGGGAATAAATTATGGCCACGTTACTAAGTAGCAAATGATGTAGTTAGCTTGTGTTCAGAAGTCAGATGACATCACACACACACACACACACACACACACAACACACACACATACGGTTTAGGACAGAAGAGGTTGTTATGGAGTTGATGCACAAGGTCCTGAGTTTTACCCCAATCACTACCCCATCAAAACCCTACATATGGGTCAGGCATGGTGGCATAGGCCCTTAGTCAATCCTAGCACTGAGAAGGCAGAGGCAGGCATATCTCTGTGAGTTCAAGGCCAACATGGTTTATATAGTGAGTTCTAGGCTGTCCGAGACTACATAGCGAGACTCCATTAAAAAAAACAAACAAACAAAAGAAAAAGAAAAACTCTACAGTATACAGATTATATAGAATTTGAATGGATGTATATAAATAAATTCACTATCATAGTTTAATGTATTTGTACACAAATATTTAAAGCTTAGGTGTATACAGAGGGATAACATGCTTACATTACAATCCATTAAAGGATGGTAAAGGCTGCCATTCATGGTTGGAAAATATTATTTTTCTTTCTATTCCCCTTGATCATTCCCATCACCTCCCAGCCCTCCTCCTCTTCCTCTCCTCTTCTCCTCCTCCCATTCCCCTCATCCCCATCCTCTCTTTCTCCCCCTCCTCCTCCCCATCCTCTCCTTCTCCCCTGCTCCTCCTCCCCATCCTCTCCTTCTCCCCCTGCTCCTTCTCCCCCCTCCTCCTCCCTTCCTCCTCCTCCTTTCCTCCACCTCCTTCTCCTCTGCTCCTTACCATCCTCTTCTCCCCTGATCCTCCTCCCCTCTTCCTCCCCCTCCTCTCCTTTTCCTCTCCCTCCTCCCCTCCTCCTCCATTCCTCCTTTCCTTCCCCCTCCTCCTCCCCTCTTCCCTTCCTTCTCCTCCCCTCCTTCTCCCTTCCCCCTCCTTCTCCTCTCCCCTCCTCCTCCTCGTCTTCTTTCTCTTCAGCAGAGGCTCCCATCACTTTGATGCTTCTGTGATAGGACTCAGCTGTTCCCTTTGGCTGGCAGCTGGAACAGAGATTTTATCTACACTTATTTTCATTACAGGCTTACATCAAGGCCGAGAATTTTAAAGGGACAAAGAGTGACCTTTTATTTTCACAGTTGGACAAGCTGAGGATCAGAGAGTGGAACAGCCATGAGTCCTAGGAGCTACCCATGCCTTTCTGACAACCCTTTGCTTACTTTCAAGAGCCCAGACTTTCTGAATGGAAGCTGGAATATTGGCTTGAAGAGCCCCATGAATAGCCATGGTCTGCTCTGTTCTCTGCTCCCCAACACTGTGATAAGAATATCCTAAAAATTGGATTCTTCTATTAAAAAAAAAATCCCCGTGTGGGCTCTGTAGTTTCTGCCTCAAATTCTCTTTGGCAGTTTCACAGTTTTAAAAATACTTGAGTGCATCTTTAACTTTATTTCTCCTCCTCTTTGTCAAGTCTTGCCTTTCCCTGGTGCCTCCTCGGAAATACCTTCCACCTCCTGGAGCAATGCCCCTTTGCTCCCCCCTCTCCTAAGTCTTCAAGTACTCCAGACTACTCTCCACATTCTTTTCAAACTCCATGCTTGACTTTATTCTCTGAGCCAGAAGTCTTATGAAAGGACTTAAAACCCCTTTCTTCTTGCTGTTCACAAATCCTGAATTAGATTGGAAAACCTAAGACAGAAATCTTTGGAAAAGAACCTGTGCCCTGGCCTTCCTGGGATACATCAGCTGGACCAGACACCATGAGGACCTTCTGTGGGCTCTGTGTAAAACACCACAGAAACACATGTAGATTGATCTCAGGGTGACCTAGGTACTTGTTAGAAACTTCTGACAGTGGCACGACTCTGCTCCTGAGACTAGAAATCCAAAGGTTGAGCTCATGGCAACCCTGATGCTACTGCTTATTGTCACCACTAATCTGTGCAGAAGCTGTGCCTTGCTTCTCTGTTGCTGTGATAAACACCATGACCAAACACAACTTATGGAAGGAAGGGTTTATTTGAGCTTACTGTTCCAGAGGCTGAGTCCATCATGGTGAGGAGGCATGGAAGCAAGCAGCAGGCATGCATGTTGGCAGGAACAGGAAGCTGAGAGCTCACAGCCTCTAGCACAAGCATGAAGCAGGGAAAGAGAACTGGAAGCCATATGAGGCTTTAAACTCTCAGAGCCCGCCTCCAGTGATATACTTCCTTCCCCAAGGCCACATCTCCTAAACCTCTGAAATAGTACTGCCCACTGGAGATGAAGTGCTCAGATGTCTGAGTCTATGGGGTACTTTTTCCAAACCACCAAAACCACCATCCCTTTCAATGGTGCTGGAAACCAAGCTTAGGACTTTGTACATGCTAGGTAAGTGCTCTAACACTGAGCTGTATTCTCGGCCCCAACACACACACTTTGATTTGTCTATTTATTCCCTTTTAATCTGATCCTTTCCCCTTGCAATAGCAAACCATTAGTGTTCATTGTTTATTGACTCATTAGTGTGTATTCTTGATGAGTATATGTTGGTGTACACTATGACAGTGTGTACCAATTTTAATTTGTATAAGTGTTAAGGTCCACATTGCTATGTGTTCCCATACTCATTTCTTTGAATGGCTATATGGTTTTGCATTTTATTCACCTTCTCAGAACCATATGCATATGACTCTAAGTCCTGTACCCTCAGCTAGTACTGTGGCCTATGTCCACATGTCTCTATGGTGGTCCATGAGAACTTCTTTGAGAGGCTGAACCTCTGGTCTCATGGCCTATAGTACGTAAGACAATGTGCCACTGAGGAGTCCTCTTGAGACCAAAGAAGTCCCAGGTTTTGAAGTGGTGGCTTTCAGAGGTTGACTAGAACTGCCTTATCCAAAGTCCCTGTCCCCATGGATGGGACAAAGCCAATGGCTCTGAAGGGCCATTGAAGTCCAGAGCTCCTGTAGGATAGAGTAGTAGCTGAGATCTTGTGATTGTGTTGTGGTCCACCGTCTATTGACTTCATTTTTTTGAATAATTTTCTGTGTGATGCTTAGAATGAGGATTGGCTTTGCAGGGAACCAACCTACATTATAGACAATGTACACATTAGTTTGCCTCACTGATAGAAGCTGTCTTCCAGAGTGGGTGCACCAGCCATTGCCTGTAGCACAGCACAGGTGTCCCTCACCCCAATCCTTCACCCCTGCAAACAATTGTGGTTGTTTACCAAAGCATTTATTTTCTCTATTCTATTTGTGTCCTGATTTTATACAGGGTTTTCTATATCGAGACTGGCCTTGAATTCACGATTGTCCTTCTGCATCTTCCAGAGTGCTAGGATCACAGGTGTGTGCCACCATGCCTGGCCTAGGCATCCAGTTTCTGTCATGACTATTAGCTCTAAAGTGAGATCTTTCATGTTTTAATGTGTGTGTGTGTGTGTGTGTGTGTGTGTGTGTGTGTGTGTGTGTGTGTGTTTCCTGGTGACTCATGATTTTCAGCCTATTTGTACTTACTAGCTTGTGAAGTTTTCTCTTGCAATAATTTACCCAAAAACCACACTTTTTGGACCTTTTTCTCCAGAGATGACTGCTTAGGTATGATTTCTTTTGTTCAACTTATTATCTTTATCTAAAGTGTCCTTCACCAAACCATAAAATTCAAGGACCAGGTGATTGGAAGTGTCTGTGTTTTGCTTGTGATTTAAGTTTTTTTCTTATTTACATTGAATTTAATTTGTGTACAGAATAACCAGCTCTCTTTATGTCATTTAGCATTTCCATAGATTTTCAGCCGAGTTGACTCACCTATACACACACTTCTTTCTTTTATTCTCTTCCTCTGTCCTATGTGAACCCTTGAGATTTTAAGTTCTGTTTAGAAATTACTCTGTATTCCCAAAGTTGAGAAGATGGTGCATTTTCTTCTAATAATGATATTTTTAGTTATAAATATTTTATTTTTTAATTTAAAAGTACTTTTATTAATTCATTGATACTTAATAAATTATATTTTGGTCATGCTCACTCCTGTCTTCTCCCTCAACTCCTTCCAGATCCATGTTCCTTTCCACATCCACCCAACTTTGTGTCTGCTTTACAGGACAAAACTAAAAGCCATCGAGTCTAATTTGTGCCGCCTGTATACTCTTGAATGTGGGGCTTCCACTGGAGTAAGGATGACCCACCAGCTGCCCTACCCTTAAAAAAACCCGACTCTCTCTCTGTCTCCCAGCAGCTATCAATTGCCAGTAGCTCTTCACTAGCGGAGGGACTTCATGTCCACCTTCCCTTTCCACGCTGAGGTATTTGTCTGGGTTGAGCTTACGCAGGTCTGTGTGTGCTGTTCAGATGTGCAACTACTCCGTTGTGTCTGGGAAACACTGTTTTGTTGCAGTGGTCTACCACCTCTGGATATTACAATCTTTCTGCTCTCTCCTGCAATGGGATTTCCCATCTCGGGCTGAGCACCCCTCAGTCTGAAATATATATATATATATATATATATATATATATATATATATATATATATATATATGAAATATACATATGTAATTGCGATTTTTATCTCATTTTAAGTTCACTTGAATGCAATATTAAGCCATGATTTTGTTTGATATTTCTCTAAAGAGTGATCTGCTTTGCTGCATAAATTCCTACTAATAAATATATCCCTTCTCTTTAGACTTGTGACACCATCTATTGCTTTATTTTTTCTCTGCCAACACCACACCACTTACATTGCTATGACTTTGTGTTTGGTGCGAGCATTAATAGATATAAATTCTTCATTCCTTTTAAAAATTTATTTATTATTATTTTATATGTATGGGTGTTTTGCCTGGACACATATCTGTGCACCACATGTGTGCAGTACCTTTGGAGGCCAGGGGAAGGTGTCAGATTTTTTGAACTGGATTCATGAAAAATTTTGAGCTGCAGTATCGATGCTGAGATACCAACAAAAGCCCTCTGGAAGAGCAGCCAATGTTCTTAACCACTGGGTCATTTCTCCAGCCCCAAATTCTTCCCTCTAAAATTTCCAATTTTGCATTAAAATTGGGCTGAGGTATTTCTGTCACCTAATTTTAAAATAAACTTTAGGTAATTTTAGAGTAAATCTGTCATTTAAAAAAAAAAGATTTGTTCTTTTAATTAGGTATAGTGTTTGTATGGAGGAGGCAGTGTGTGCATGAGCATGCAGTACCTGAATAGTCCAGAAGAGGGCACTGGAATGCTCAGAGCTAGAGTTAGCAGCGGTTGTGAGCTGCCCTCAGTAGGTGCTGGGGACAGAACTCAGGTCCTCTGCAAGAGCAATTTGTGTACTTTACCACTGAGCCATCACTCCAGACCCCGAATTTGTCAATTTTATTTTAAAAACCCAGCTAGCATTTTAATAACGTATGCAATAAATTCCAGAGGATGTTATGTCTTCTGAGCTAATAAAGTCAGTTTCTTCTTACTTTACATGTTATTGCTATTGCAAATGGTATCACATAGTTTGGTTATATTTCTTAGCCATGGATGAGGAAATGACATAATACTAATTTTTGCAGTGTAATGGTCTGTCCCCAGTCTTGATGACCTTTCCTGCCATTGTTAGTGTGGTATAAATTGACCCCCCCCAACTTTTTCCTTATTAATTAAAACAATTCTTGCGCTGATTGTGGATTCTCTGTTCGGTACATGCTCATATCACCTACACATGATGACAGCATGCCTCCCCCTCCCAAACTCTTTTCTCCCTCCTTTCTTTTTGGGTGTTGGCCTCAGGGACAATCCGTCTGCATTCTATTTTTTATTGCTCAACAGCAAAGTTAAGCATAAATGCCCGGTAATCTTATCTTGTAAAAAGTGTTTGATTCCTAAGTATGCATTGTGAGTTGCCTTAACTCAACCATGCAGGCTGGCAGCGTGATAAACGAAAGCCTGGCTGTATTCTCCAGTCATTTTCATCTCCCCAATGCTTGTGTACCAATGACTGTGGGAGACTGACCCCACACTTGAGCGAAAGTCTGAAGAACCGTCCTGTTTCTGCTTGCTTTGCTGTGTTTCTACCATCACCATAGTAGTGTGCCAGAGGACGAGAGACAGGAGGCGGTAAACCACTTCTGACTGGTCCAGCCAAACTTACAGACAAGGAGCCAGTGATGGGGGAGCAGCCCAGCCAAGCTCACCAATGCCCACAACACCCCCCAAAGAAACTCCATTCTGCATGTGCTGGGGTGACTTCAGTGTGTAGGTTTAGTTACCCAGCAATCCTCTATTGCAAGGGTGCCACGTGCTGACCGTCCCAGCCACTAAAGCCAACCGCCTTTGACTCAGTTACTTTTCTCATTGCTTTGGCCAAGTACCTGGTAAAAGCAGCAATACAAGAGGAAGGGTGTACTCTGGCTTCCGGTTGAATGGGGTACAGTTTACTGTGGCAGGAATGGTGCGATGGAGGAAGCAGGTGAGTCTGGGGTAGCAGGGGCTTGCAGCGTAGCATGTGATTTCAAAGAGCTTGGGTCAGAAAACACACACCCAGTGCGATCTCTCCCAAACCCACTCACTCCCTGGTTGCACTCTTCATGCAGCAAAACCCCATCTCCCAGAGGATTCACAACTTTACCAAACATCACCAGCTTCTGGGGATGAAGAGTTCAAACACACTTGCCTTCATCCCCAGATTCAAACCCCAAGACCTTTGAAGCCCCCACCCTGGTATCCCGGTACGCGGGACATTGAGCAGACCCTTTCAAGCACCGTTGCCAGCATAGGTCAGCAATAGCACTAAGACTCACGAGGGACCTCAACGAGGGTGCCAGGATGTGCACAAGGCTGAGTTCCCAAGGGTACTGAAGAGCTGACCCTCAAATTTTGCCCCAATAAAAAGGACCCTCAAATAAACAATCAAAAAACATCTGTGCTTCCAAAGTCCACTGGAGTGAAATAAATCCCTGTGATTCTCCAATCAAGAGCGTCACTGGGTTTGCCAACCTGGCAGCTGCCACCTCCGCTGCCACCTCAGCAACAGAACAGGTCTAGGCACAACTCGCACCCACAATCCCCACATGAACCTCCAGTTTCCAGGACCGCCTTGAGGATCTGTCAGTTTGGGTTCCCACTGATCCCTTCTGCTTAAACCTTGGCAAAGGACAGTGCTGGAGGTGTCAGCAGAGGCAGCAGCCACCAGGTTGGCAAGCCCAGTGATACTTTTGATTCACGGAGAATCACGGAGATTTATTTTATTTTATTTTACTAATTCTTATTGTTGTCCACTTCCTGGTTTTGCTGCTTTCTGGAAATGCCTGGGTATCAATTTTAGCTGAAAATGCTGTAAAAACAAAAAGGTAATGCCACTTCCCACACTGTTCCAAAAGGTTTTTAAGTGGAAAAAGGTATTTAGTATTTTTAATAAGCATCTTCAATACTATTGAGTTGGTTTCTTTGTTCATATCACAAGATTAATTATGCTGTCAGACACTTTCAAGGCCTGCTTAACAAAGATTCAGCGATATAATGGTTTGCTTTGCACTGCCTTTTTTCTGCATAGCAATCACAATCAGCATTAGACAATTTAAAACCCTTTCAGCAGCCGGAAGTTCTGAAGAGCCTTTTAATCAACAAAAGTAATTCTGCAAACAACTGGATACAGCATTTTTCATATTAACTAACTTGCATTTAAACTCTGCAGGCTTGAGTCTTGCCGGCCTCTTATTTCAGGAAACTGGGTTATACGCCCGTGGCCTAGAATTTGCAAGTAGGGGGATCTGCAACATACTGTCTGCCCTAGGTACCCCCAAATTCTCATGTCTTGTTACTTCCTTCTGCTTATTAAAAAGATAGGATCAGTGCTTCAATGTAATTCATTCATTTTAATTATCTCTTAATATGCATATCTTGTCTGATCAATTAAATTCCTTTTTTTTTTTAATTTGGTTGCCCAGAGAGCTTCAACTACATTGGTGTTAATATATTGTAGCCTTATGTAGTTTCATTTTAATTTGTGTGTTTTCATTTGTGTATGCCTTGGATTTAAAATTACAGTGAATACCACTCCCGAGAGTCTAAAACACAATTGTTTTGTTTGGTTGGTGATGGGCTGGTTTTGAGATGAGGTCTTGCTATATATCCCAGACTGGACTTGAACTAACAATCCTCCTGCCTCATCCTCATGGATTTTGGGATTGGAAGCATGTGCCACCATGCTCAGTTTAAAATTCTTTTTTTTTTTTTTTTCTCGTTGAGATTGGAAATGTTACGAGTTGAGTGCTCTGCGCATGCGCAGGCAGCCCTGTTTCGTACCTGAGCGTTTGTGGCTCTATAGTTGAAAGATGGCTTCTCTGGAGGCAGAAGCAGGGAGGCACATTTAGTTTTTTTAATATACATATCAGGCACATTTTAAAAAATGTAACTAACCTGTTAATGACACCTTTAAAACATTCATTTTAAAATTAAAAAAAAAAAAAAAAAGGAGAAAGAAGGCCCAGCCAGCAGCAGTAATTTGTGGCATTGCTCTGTGTAGTCATTAGCCAAGTGCAGGAGCGATTCCTGCACCCCAAACCTCCTTGTGTTTGACACTGTTTCAACCCCCGCGAGAAGTGACCCAAGGATCTGCAGCCACAGGACAAGAGGAGCAAGTCCTGTCACGAGCAATAACAGGGTCAGGAGACGCGACTAATGAAGTCATAGCAACTGGTGCACAGAGCCAATCAGAAGAGGCGCCAATCTGTAAATGAGGATGTAATTAGCAGAAAAAATAACATGCTTTGGTTGAATTCGAGGGGAGCCTGTAATGACTGGATATTGAGAAAGATTCCGAAAGATTAGAGCAAACATTATGCAACAAAGAATACCTAATTAGGGGAAAAAAGTGAATATGCCTTAATTAGAGGGGAATACATGATTGAAAGATGCAGAGCTGTCTTTTAATATGAATGTAGTAATGAAGGTTAGCGCATTGCCCCTGCTTGCGCTCTGTGAATTAGTGGGACCCACATGCTCACATCGCTCTGCAAATGTTACCTTTCTGCAAAGAGGCAGAGGGAGACTCCTGGATATTCTTTCCGCTTTTGAGCGGAGGGCACCTGGCTTGGCCCCCCAACAATTCCACCTCCTGGAGCATAGGCATAGTACTTAAGATGCAGAAATCACCAAATAAATGTAAGCATACAGCACCTAGGTACATGGCTTTACATTTGATTGCCCACTGCCTTTCCAATGTGTGATCAGCAAGGTGTGCTTTTTATATAGAGTATTTTAAAGGAGTCTTCCCCCTTTATAACTGGCCCTGTAGGTCTGTCCTGTCACCCCAGCAGGGTTCCTGGGAGTTTTTGTGACTCATAACAATGAGATGTTCCCAGCAGCCCTTCCTGTACTGTAGCCCATATTTAGGGAGTGTAAACACCACTAATTTTTCCTCTAACAGACAAACTCCATGTTCTTTCAATTCCTCTCTTTTCCTCCAAACTATTCTGAGTATTGATTTTCATTTATTTCACACGATTCTTAATTGTCATCATTAGCTATCTATGCCACAGCCCCCTGCTTAAATATACGCTGTCAATTTTGAAGCATATTTATAGATTAATTTAAATGTGTTTTCAAATTTATGGCCCCATACCTTTGGTATGTTAGTAACATTAAAATACTTATGGTACAGAATTTTTTAATTAAAACTATTCATCACATAACGTCCAGGTAGCAAGCATCTCCCTGTTTACGGTGGGGGTTCTGGCAGCCAGAGCAAGAAAATAATAGGTCAATTAAAAAAAATCTAAAGATAGCATTTTCAAAGACCCGGTTGTTTAATGAGCACTTGCCAACGGATCCCCCAAATTAAATTATGATCCTGAATTTTAGTTATGGGCGTCACGAATGTATCTGGCAGGAGAAGAGGGAGAGGTCGGCAAAGAGAGATACTTTCTGCCCTTCTGTTCACAAGCAGGCTTGGTTTCTGGGCGTGAGATGGACAGAGAACATTTTAGGGAAATTGGCACCCTGGGATGGGGACATTAAAGCCTCAGATCCTAGAGTCTGCCAGCTTTAGTTTGTTTATCTGTACCTCTTAAAACACTCTACCCCACCCTGGCAGGTTTCCTTGGGGGATGGCTCTGGAAGGAGAGAGTGCTAGTCTCTTGGTCCATGCAGGACTCCGGAGACCCACATGTAGCAGACTATAGTCTGGGGTTTCCTAGCCCATTCCCCTGAACGCTGAAACCACGGTTGCCTCTGCAGAAGGCACAACCTAGAGCCTTACAAGCCACTCAGGAGGAACAAGTGTGCAGTTAATGTGATGCAAATGCCAATCAGCACTCCAAAATGAGGTATGGGGCACCATGTCTGTGCACTGAAAATAATGGAGAGCTTGGTGGTCCTCAGACTGGTGGGCATGAAGATGGGCGCATGTCCTTCGGCTTGACTAGGCAGGACAGAACCTGTGCTGTGTCTTAAGAATTCTCTAACTGCCCTGTCTTCTTTAGTTTTTGAATTTGCCTTAATTCTTGGTATTTTCTCCTACTTTCTGCAGCTTGTTTTTTTAAAGTAGTAGGTCATGTACGCAAGGTCCCAGTTTATATATATATATATATATATATATATATATATATATATATATATATATATATATATATAATTTTTAAAAAATCACACTTCTCAGTATGCAAGAGATGGAAGCAGCAGGATTTTAAGTATAGGAGCAGCCTGGTCTACAGAAAGAATTTTTTTCTCAAACCCATATCAACAATGTATGCAATACGTAATGAGTATGATAAAATAAAATATTAGATTTGTAGAGCAATAGATACTATAATAATCTTCTGGTTGCTACACACACAAACACAAATATTTTTTCCCTATAAAGCAATGATGCTTTTCATTAGCATCTGTATTCTCATACTGTTTTATAATTTTTTTTTCTTTTTCTAGCTCTGTGGCCATTTTCATTTTTTAACACTCATTTTTTATTAGTTTTTTAGAAGTCTGTGCATGAGCATTGTGTTTACATCACTTCTGCCCCACAACTGACCCTTCCAGCTCCTTCTATGCAGCCCACTGCCTCTCAATCTCACGACTTCTTTTAATTATTATTGTTACATACATATGTATATAAATAAACCCTGCTGAGTCCATGTTGTGGTGCTCATGTGTATGTGTGCTCAGGGATGACCACTTGGTATTGGATGATCTATCAGAGGGCTCCCCTGGAGAAGACTGATCCTCCCTTCCTTAGCAGCCATTCATGGCCTGTAGCTCTTCATCAAAGGATGGGGCCTTTTGAGATTTCTCTATCCATGCTAGGTCAACAGCTGGTGGTGTCATTGTGCAGGTCTTGTTAAGATTTCATGGGTGCAGCTTCTCTGCAGCATATAGAAGACATCCTCTCGAGATGTCCTGGTCCTCTGTCTCTTACAGTCTTTTTGTCCCTGTTTCCCTGATGTTCCTGAGGCTTAGATGCAGGGGTTGTGCTGTGGACATACTTCCCACTTTTAGATCTGTCTTCTTTGCTTAGATTATCTGCTACTCAACCTGTGTGAATTTCCTACAAAGGAGATGTGGAGATGTGATGCTCTCAGTGGGCTCGTGGCTGGACCAGGACCAGGATGAAGGACACCGTGACTTCCTCAACCATTATCACTGCCTCAGTGTTCAGAGATGACTTCCCTGACAGGGCTCAATTTGGGTTTTGAAATGAATGACTTAAATGATGGAATCTGTTTCATTGTCTTTGTGCACTAACTGGAGTCAGATGTTACAGACAAGAAGGCTTTATATTGTGTTCCCATGTCTGGCTGACCAGGTGGAGCCACCTAAAGACTTCTGGATTCATTTTCTCCCTAGGCCCCAGGTCCTCCTTGGGTATTCTAGCAGACTCAGTTCATGTACACATGGTCCCAGTGGCTTGTGGGAAAGCTGTGCACCCTGCCATTCACCCCTTGATTTATCTCTGACTTGAGCTTTTATTAAAATGTCCCCGCAGACAAGAGGGGGGCCAGGGTGGATAATCATAGATAACAGCTAGTGGGGCCGGGTTGCATTGGAGCTGGACCAAGCTCTCCTTTTATCGACTCTGAATGCTGAATGAATCACTCAGATTTATATGGAGGCGGAAGCTGCACGAGGTCCGCATCAGGGCAAAATAGGGTTACAATTCAATAAAATGCGCGCGATGCTTTATTGACTAATGAACCTACCGTGTGGCCGACTGCGGTATTTTACTGTCGTGGACTGTAACTGCCTGGCAATTACATTGTGAGTGTTTGCTCAAGATGTGCCTGTCTTTTCCTGAATCTGGAAACAGGTTCAGCTCTGGAGGAAGCAGGTCGTACACCTTCCCTGAGTCTTCTGGGGATAGCAGTGAGGCGCTCATGATAACGGTGCAAACAAGAGGAGGCTGCTATTTTTAAATAAGCTGTTATTATTGACTAACAGAGGTTGCTGTGGGTGGGAGGACAAAGCCTTGCAGCCTAGTTGCTGCAGAGACTTCAACCGCGGAGCTGCTAATGAGAGCAGCTAAGCGAGGCGCCTGTTCCGTCTTCTCCGAGAAGAAAGCGGCATCAGGCGGCTGCTGCGCCTGCCCGTGCCCTCTTCATCCCTGCCAGTCCCCACACATTTTATCATGTCATCAGAGATGGTCAGAGAGGGTGGAGGGTGAAACACACTAAGCTTTAAATAGCAGAGATGGTGGCTACTTGCTGATGATCAGGAACATTTTCTTTTAAATATGGATACCTTGGTGTGACCACCACTGCAAGTGGTTCTGCTCCCAGAGGATGCATGTGTGACTCCAGAGTGACACTGCACAACACACGCACACACACATACTACAAATACACACACACACACACACACACACACACACACACACACACACACGTCGTGATGCATGGGTGACTCCAGAGTGACTAACACACACACACACACACACACACACACACACACACACACACACACATGTCCTGATGCATGGGTGACTCCAGAGTGACTCTGCACAACACACGCACACACACATACTACAAATACACACACACACACACACACACACACACACACACACACACACGTCCTGATGCATGAGTGACTCCAGAGTGACTCTGCGTAACACACGCAAGCACACACACTCACATGTACAAGTTTGCTCCTGATTATTCTATGCCCCCAAAAGGGTGAAATAGGCCTGTGATCTAGAGCTCATCAGTGAGGTCACCAGCACGTGGTGGCCACAGAGGAAAGAATCAGACCACCAAACTTCTTCAATAATCTGCTCTGAATGGCCTCACCATAGTGGACCCACTGACCAGTACAGTGAGCCAGAGTCTTCTCCTCCACCTGTTTCTTGTCTGTAAATACTGCTTGGGATCCAGATGGCCCTAGTGTGGGGCTGTGCTGGGGAGGAAGTGATGAAGTCAGTGATTAATTAAAAGCTAGTTGAGAAATGATTCATGACTCATAGTTTCTTCTGATCATTTTCTAAACCAATAACATATACACCAAATATATTTATGCTATTCATAAGTGCACAGGAATGATCTAGAAAGAGCCAACCAACCCAAGAAGAATGTGTCATACAGAGACAGGCACTGTTATAACCATACTACCTGTGACATTCACAACAGCCCTATGCAGCAGCTGGCCCCTGTTCTTCATCTTAGGAAAGAAGGGGACTAAAGCACCGAGAGGTGAAGTCACTTGTTCAAGTTTACAGAGCATGGAGACAGAATTCAAACTCAGTTCCAGGAACCAGAGTTTACAGGCCACACACACACAGCCTCGTAACATGTGTTTTTCCGTTGTGAGACCTAAGAGGGGCTAATGTTGGTGATCAAATGGAACGCTGGTTCATCTTTCGTGTCTTCGCTGTTAACTAGGAGAGGACAATCATTCAGACTGTGTCATAGGCCAGGGTGCATCCATCCTGACCATGACAGCCTGCCGTCGGAGCCTGGGTTTGACAGCATCCCACAACCTCAGCCGCTGTGGGGGAAGAAGAGAGCTGAGAGGCCTGGTGTGTGAGCACCATGCTCTTTGCACATCAGCCACACAGCACACAGTGTGTCCAGATGGGAAAGTTTCTCTGTGGCTAGTGGAGGAAAATCATCCCGCCATGTGGAGAGAGTCTGACCCAGCATTCTTGGTACCACTTCCTGCCGTTTGGACATGGTGAACAGCGTTTTACTTAAAGAAAGTGACAAAATGGTCCTGCTGAGTCAACAGTGTTGATTTAAATTTCAGTGGTTTTTTTTTGTATTTTCCTATTTTAGCTGAATTGTCTTGTGGTTTTGTTTTGCACCTCTGTGTGGCTGCTGCTGGGCTCACATTCCATGTTGCAGAAACAAAAAGCAACACAGAAGGTAGAGAGGGCTTTGGGGCTTGCCTGACTCCATGCCTTCCTAGGATGCCATCAAGGTAGGAATGCCCAGAGCCAGCTGATCCCTGTTCCTGTCCTTGCTCTCCTCTGCGTGCCTCCCCTTGGGCCAACTGTTCTCCAGGTACAACTTGCTCTGGCTTCTCTTTGGGTCCACACCTCCTCCTGTGTCTAGCCTTCACTAGTGTTATGAAATACATCGTATGAAGGACATTGGGAAGCTGACTTGTAATAGAGTCAATGCTGTGTTGGAGCTGGTGTGTAGTGTAAAAGGGTCCAATACACAAATTGGACTCAATGGGTTTAAAAATTAGAAGATACAGTTAGTGTGGGTAGGGAGGTCAGGGTGGATGTAGGAGGCATTAGTGAGGGTGAATATGATCAATACACATTGTATGAAATTCTCAAAGACTAATAAAAACATCCTTTGTAAGGGGTCTGGTGAATTCCACAAAGAAAGATGGGGTTTCAGGCACCCCGAGGATGAATAGGATCCATTTCTATCCACGTATCAACTTCACCATTGAGGAAGAGATGTGTTGGAGTACTTAGCTGGCATCCCAGTCCTGAGATGCAGTTTCCAAGGAAAGGACATCAGTGGAGAGGAAGGCACGGGAAGGGAAAGGACCCGTGGGAATCTGGATGAAAAGGACTTGTCTGTAGCATGGCTGTCTGTGGCCCCATGCCTGGGGTAGCTTTCTGCCTGGTAGGAAAGCTCAGGGATTCAGCTGTGGCTTATGCACTCACCTTGTTTCCTCTCTGCAGCTGCTTTCTCAATAATAAAATGAAGGCTTTGAAAACTGATATCCAGGGCCTTTCACTGTGGGAACCACTACACAAAGATTAACAGTCCTGGCTTCCAAGAACGACATCCCAGAAAGTTGTTACCTTGTTTCCAGAACTCTTTCCTGCTGACCCTCAGAGAGCCCCATAAGGGTGGATTTACTTCCTTGAGCTCCCCAGAAGGAAGGCTGTCCTTCACTGCCAAGCCAATAGGGAGATATCTAGCTGTGTGAAGGGACCAATCTGCCTCCATCAAAACTCCAAAGGCAGATCCCAGAGCTGGGGACATAATGGGAATTTGTGACACTCAGTGGGGAACTTTAGATCCATAAAGCATAGACAATATGTAGTTGCTCATCTGTGACAGACATAATAAGGATAATCGTCACTTAATAAGTAATCCAAGGCTAATTAAATGTTACTAATATCCGTTCCAAACACTCCTTTTTTTTTCTCACACAATTCAGAACATCCTCCTGTACCAAGGGCTGTAAGAGAAGCTCATACACACAGAAAATGAGAAAAATACAAGGAAAAAAAACCCCTATGAAACCCCGTAACATCAGAATACCCTTCAGTGCATATAAAGACAGCTGGGTTCTCAGAGCTTGAGGATCAGATGTGTTAAATGGTCTCCACACCCACCCCTGGAGGATTCTGGTCAGTGTAGCCTCCCTAGAGGGCCTACCTATGGACAGGCGCCATATCTGATTTGCTCACCCACCTGCTGAAGGGCTCTAAGCCAGACCCTGGGAACAGAGTCCAGCACACTATATCATCTACACTAGGGGACTTGCCTCTACATCAGGGTTCTGGTCCATCTGGGGTAAGTGATGCTAGCATGGTCATCCCTGTTCCACGCGGGTACCCCACCAGAGCTAAGAAGCAAACTTCCAGCTACTGGAAAGGTAGGCTGCACAGAGGGAGTAGCTGAATTTTTCTCAAGAGTGACCCTCTACTGACCAAAGCTTCTTCCTGGAACTCATGACTTTCCCCAGCACAGCTGGCCCTGATGCCAGAGAAAAATCTTGTCTCTTATGAGCTCTTATGGTTCTGGAGGACTCAGCCCAAAAGTTCTTGCTTTGAATACTGTATCCACCTTTGGTGGTTGTTCTAGTTATTTTTCAGTTGCTATGATAAATCTTATAGCCCAAAGCAGCTTGGGGTAGAAAGGGTTTATTAGGCTTATGGGTTATCATTCGTGTCCATCACTGAAGGATGCTAAGGCAGGAACTGAGGCAGAGATCACGGATGACTTCTGCTTACTAGCTTGCTCCCTCTGCCTTGTTCAGCCCAGTCCCATCTGCCAAGGGGTGGTGCTGCTTATGGTAGCCTGGACCCTCACCACACATCATTGACAAGCAAGGAAATGCCCCACAGACAAGCCCACAAGCCAGTCCAATGAAGGCAATTCCTCAGTTGACGTTTCCTCCTCCCTAGTGAGTCAAGTTGACGATTGACATCAGGCTTCCTCTCTTGCAATGCACACTCAAGGCCCTGTTCCCCCCACCTCATTCCCTCTGGGTCTGAATCCCGCAGCTAGACATTGCCCTTCTGCTTACATTTTTTTCTTTCTTCTCAGAACTCCCCCCTCAGAGTTGTGGGGAGCCATGCCTCACTTTCAGCTCTCCCATACACAGTAGCTTGTTTTATGACTTTGTTTTAAAAACTATTGGCTTAGGGTGCAATAACACAGATGTCTCTCCTCACAGGAGAACCGTGAATTTCCACTTCTCTCTCCTCTGTGACAGCTCCATTACCTGCCTTGCAAAGTCTTTTCTTTGGACTTGGAAGAGGAGAATCAAAAAATGGTGTCTTCTCCCACAATTGTCCCTTGCAATAGTGTCATTGGATCAGTAGAGCTGGTGCCCACTCTGCCTGGTAAGGCTCTCCACCAAGTCTCCCAGAGCCCACCCAGCCAGTGTCCTCCTGGTGGCTGAGGAAGACTTGGTATCTGCATCCCCAAAGGAGTGCTTAAAGCCATTGCAAAAGAAATATCTGTTTTCTTGTGTGCATCCTGCAGGCACTTTCTAAGAGGTGCCAACCCAGGGGCGGGGAAACTTGGTTGGCTGCCTCACTAAATCTTCACCTGCCTGACCCCAGCTGACAATGCCTTAACGCTCATGGAGAATAGACAACGCTCTGCAGAGCCGAGTTCCATCAGCAGCAAACGTCAGAGTCTGGGCTGGATAAGGAGAAGAGAGCTTGGGAAGGCAGATCAGCATACACATCACGGCCCGGGCACGGTGGTGGCAGAGCCAGCCTGTCGTGTGCTCCTGTGCAGAACTCTTCCTGCTCTGTAACATGTCAGCCTGTCATGCTGCCTCTTCCCTGTGTGTAAGTGGTAAGGTGTGAGTTTAATTAGCATAGAATAAAATTTCTTCCTCTCTAATAATAACACCTTGAATTTTTATGTTACCTTCTCTTCAAGGAGTTCAAGGTGTGTGTGTGTGTGTGTGTGTGTGTGTGTGTGTGTGTGTGTGTGTGTGTAGCAGAGACAAGATCCTATCTATGCCCACCCCATTACACAGAAAGAGAAGTTAAGGAAAAGAGCCATTGGTGGCTCACAAAAACAAAACAAAACAAAACAAAACAAAACGAAAAACCCAGAGGTGCTCAGCTGTAAACGAAGGTTGTAGTGTCTGTGAGCTCGGTGAAGAATCAAGGAATCAGCTTCCTTGAAATAAGTATAATGGAACCAACCAGGGGTAGTGACCACAGATGCATGGAGACAATGGGTGGGGAAAATTCACAAATACAGAAGTCCGTGTTAGACACCAGTGAAGAGAGGACCACGCACCTCCATTGGTCACTGTCTACTGTGTCCGTTAGCTGTCCATCACTGTGACAAAATACCCAAGACATTCAATTTAAGAGTTTGCCTCTGAAGGTTCCGGTTCTGGCCTTTCGGCAGCCTGGCTTCGAGTCATATACCACAGCAGAAGCCTCTGGCAGAGAAAGTCACTCACCTGATGTTGGCCAAGAAACAAAGACAGCGCAGGAGGGTGGGGGTTCGCAGCATTTCCTTCAAGAGCACATCTCTGGAAAGCTAACCTCCATCCCCTAGGGTTTGCCACTTTGCAGTTAGTAGCTCAGGCTGGTGACCAAGCCTTCAACACATGGGCCTTTGGGAGATGCTTCTGTGCCTTCCCTTTCCATATTTACTTATGTAAATAAGAAGAATAAACAATCCCCCCTTCCCTGTATATCTAATATGTCTCTTTATTGGGTGCATTCAAAGGCCCCCAGTTTGTGGCTTCTAAACCAAAACTGTGAGCTGAACCATGCAGTGTGCTTTAAGGTGCATGCACAAGCCCATGTCATGCATTCTAGCTTCAGTGTAAAGTGACAGACAGGTCCCTGAATCATGGGGGGGGGCAGGGCAGTGACATGAACAGAAAGATGACCCTGAAGAGGTGAGAAGAAGTTAAGTGAATGGGGTCTGTTTGAAGAGAAAGTTCTAGATGGTCCTGAGGAAGGTAAGTCTGAGGTTAGTGTCACCTCTGCTGAGGATAGCTGACAGGGTCACAGTACCAGGGGAAGGGGACAATGTGGCTTTTATTAAAATGTATGAGAAGCATTAATAGGGGAGTCTGGTAGCAAGGTCCCAGTCTACAATCTTCTCCAGCTTCTGTAAACACAAGTAGAGCAGACATATTGTAACATTAATTTGGTTTCTGGTTGGAGGCCACCATCTTTTTATTTGACGAGTGAGTACATGAAAAAAAAAATCTCTACTTTGGCTCAGAGAAGAGAAGACTCCTTAAAGAAAGAAGGGCACATTCCATGGCAGTCCTTAAAGAGAAGGCTTGTCCCTTTACTTAAAAAAGAAAGTATGCCTTGGTGTGCTTTCAAGTGTGTGTGTGTGTGTGTGTGTGTGTGTGTGTGTGTGTGTGTATGAGAGTATGTACATGTGTGAGTGTGAATGTATGTGCATGAGTGTGTGACTATGTGAGTGTGTATGTGAGACTATGAGTGTGTGTGTACATGTGTTAGCATGTGTATGTGTGTGACTGTGTATACAAGTGAGTACGTGTGAGAAAGTGTATGCATGTGCTTATGAGTTTGTGAGTGTGCGTAAGTATGTTTGAGTGTATGTGAACATGTGTGCCTGTGTGTGAATGTGTGTGCATGGATGTGAGGGTGGGTAAGTGAGTGTGTCTAAGTATGTGTAACTTTGTGTGTGTTAGTGTATGTGTGAGTGTGTGTGGGTCAGGATGTGAGAGTGTATGAGAGAGAGAGAGAGAGAGAGAGAGAGAGAGAGAGAGAGAGAGAGAGAGAGAGAGAGAGAGAGATAGTGCTCTGAACCTCTGGAAGTAGCCAAGGCCGTCTTGGTCCCTCTCTTCCGAGACTGGGAGGGAAGCCAACAGCAAACAACAAAGAAGGCATTGCAGGAGCTGGAGGGTGTTCTCCGTTAAGAGCAGAGGCTTAGCCAAGTTGGCTCCATTACAGGATCCTGGGCTGTCACCATGATCTGGGGTCACTGGAGCCCCACTCTCTTAGAACAGAGGCACAGACACAGCCCCCTGCATCCCTACCGAGGGCAGAGGCACAGACACAGCCCCCTGCATCCCTACTGAGGACAGAGGCACAGACACAGCCTCCTGCATCTCTACCGAGGGCAGAGGCGCAGACAGCCTCCTGCATCCCTACCGAGGGCAGGGGCACAGACACAGCCCCCTGCATCTCTGCTGAGGGCAGAGGCACATTGCTCAAACCCAGTGCAGTGACACCCACTCCTCCTTTGGCCAGAGACAAGGCAACTACCCTCTGCTGGGAGGGCTTCTCTGGCCCCCACAGTCCAAGTCCATGCATAAAGCACAAAGGCTGTGAACCATCACTTTCCGACAGTGTGTTTTGGGCTCTCCTGCTGACACTGATGGAGCGCCTACATGTGCGTGAGCAGACACCTCTTCCTGGGAAGACCGTGGCCACTAGTGCTGTGCAGAACATTCAGTAGAAGTGAATGCTTCCTGGGAGTTAGAAAATAATAGATCTGGAATGGTGTTGGTGAATCCAGTTTTATGGTCTCCCTGGAAGTCATAATCCAACGCTCCCACAAGCCACCTGGCTGCAGTTCCACTTGGATCAGGGTTTGCCATTAAGTGCAGTGAGGAGCTCAAGCCATTTATCACACTGAATCTGGTACCTAAATCTGGAGAGAAATGGTCAACTCCAAATCAAAGCTGAGTCCCTCTGCCAGGAACTGGGTAGGGCTAGCACTGCTGGCTTGTGGGAACAAGTCTGGAAGAATAATTTCTATTCCTTTAGTTTATCCTTTGGGTCTTGTCCAAGAGGCAACAATTTCCTCTGATTTGCATATTATTCGCTCACTTATTGAATATCTCCTGAATTCTTACAGTTCTAGCACCTTGTTGTGGGTGCTGGAAGCAAAACTCATTCCTGTCTTGTGTTCTAGGAGAGAAGACATACACCATCCAAAATCCAAGCAATTTGCAAGTGTCACACACAAGGAAAAACACAAGAGGTTGATATAATGATAAGTAATGGAGCTACTTCAGAAAAATGTCTAGGAGAAGTCCTTTGTCAGAAAGGAGCATTGGGATGCATGGGAATTCACTCATGTCTGAAGGTCAGATAGACGGTTATTCTAGGAAGAAGTAGCAACAGATGTCAAAGCTTCGAGTTAGTTGAAAAGATTATCAGGACAGAGAGCAAGACAAGCCCTGGTGAAGATGAGCTTGGAAAGCAGGCAGAAGCCAGGTATATGAAGCCATCAGACATGGTAACGATTGGGAGAGACCCTACTGATGAACCTGAAGGACAGAGTTGGAACATAATCCAGAAGAGATCTTATGCCTCAGTATCAACCAAGAACTTAAAGCAGTCTCTGCTAAATCAATGGTCAGGGGTCAGATAATATTCATGAATATGTGGCCCCCATGGTAGGAAGGATGGATATCAAACTGGGCACTGTCTTTTAAAGGCATCCACCTGGAAGCCACACAGGTTATTTCTGGCATATTTCACTCACAAAGAAATGATACATTCTTGCCTATCCTCACTAGTACTAATGACTACCACATAGGATACACGCTAATGAGTGGAGAGAGCCGTGGGGACCAGCAGTAATCACTAGTGGTCATGACCACAGTTCACTGGTCACCTAATGAGAGAGGTTGCACTTCTCCCTCCCCAACAAGGCTAACCCAACCCTATAGTTTGATCACCGATATGGTAGTAGGAATTGACAGTTGTTACCTGGCCCATGGCTCTGAGAAAGCAGTTACTGGAGATCTTAGGAAGGGCAGGCTCCACACTTAGGCTCCATCTGTTCCTTGTCTATGGGCACCCAACACCACCCACATCTGCAGCACCCTGGAAAAGGCAGCTGTCTGGGTCATATGGTTCTGTCAACATGAATCTAATGTTCCTACTTCCATGGATGACCCAAATTATCCAGAGAGCACATGTTCTCCTTTGCTGTCATTGTTAATCTCTGCTGGCTGCAGCCACTGTGATGTGTACAGCAGAGACATCTCTTCTGATGGCTGTCTCTTCTAGCTCCCTGGCATCTCCTCCTACAGTTGCCTGGAGTCTCTGCTCTCACTGATGCTACATCCTGGAGACCCTTTTACATATATCCAAAAGCCAATTTCAAAGCCCCATTCCCAACCTCCTTTTCTTCCTTCCATTATGGAACTCATAATCTGACTTAAGAAGGTAGGAAAGTCTATTCTTTTGTGTATGCTGGCTTCATGGTCCTGAGACTCAGAAATGAGGCATCTGGCCTTAACTTTGCCTTCACTGGCACCGACTCTGGAATCCCTTAGTCTCCCTTGAGTATCATCTTGAATCCCTGGTCCTAACTGTACAGAGGACCTCATCCACTTGCCCAAGGGTTTTTCCAAGTGCCTGCTTGAAGCTAGGCACTGTGTTGTCTATAGAACATTCAAAGGGGACTTGAATTGTCCTTTCTTGAATCACACAGAGTCCCACTAGAGTCCCACGCAGAGTCAGTGGCAGACGCTGTGAGCACAAAGACATTGGGAAGTGTCTGGAGATCCCAAGGAGTACTAGACATCACTAAACTGTGGTCATCTTTTAAACATGGGGAGAAGCAAAGACTTCTGGGAAAGGAAGCATAGGGGTTTGGGCTGGAAGCAGAAGTGAGCTTCTTGAGAGTTCACCACCCATCATCCATCTGTTACAAGCCTTCTGGGCTCCTCCACGAGCCATGTGAAAAGGTCAGTGCTTCCCATGTTTGTACATCGACTCTTCATGTGGCACGTGTCCCTAATCCAGTCACCTGCAAGCAGGTGAGCTCTCAAGATCACTTGTGTTGCAAGCAATGATCTCAGAGCATTCAGGAGAGAGGTCTCTGTACCAGCTTACCCTTGAACTTCAGATAGTCCATCTTGGTGTGGACATGGCTGACAGGCACTATAAAATGCTTTGCTGGAACTCAGTGACCCATCTTGGCCAGAGAGTGTAAGCAAATACTCTTCCCTCCCCAGGCCTGGGGTTTCAAAGGAAACCATGACCTTTATTCTACAAAAGCTCTTCAGTATTTTTTTTTACCTTTAATTTATGCTCTGTTTTGATAAACAATAGGCAAATGTGTCTTGTTCCTTTATCTTGTGTGCTTCATCATAGTTGCTGACTCCGTGGGGCTTCTGCTCATGCACTCATTCATGCTCATTCCCTCCCATTCACTAATTCCTTCACCAGGTGCGCTGGCCACACACTAAGCCCAGTTCTGGACAACAGAGATTCAGGGGTGAAGGAAATGTGTGCTGCCAGTAGAGTGAGATCGGTCAGCCAGCCAAGAAGAAAAGAAAGTGAAGCCCTGGAGGTGGTGCTGGGCTAACGAGGACTCCACTGTGTTTTTGCTAAAGGCAGACACTTAAGTTGGTCTTACCTTTCCCCAAGCTGAAGAGGGAAGCTACACTTTATTTGTCCTCAATACATAGCATCTGAGAATGGTTCCCTTGCTACAGACGTGGATCTGCTCCAACCCCTATTTGCATCTCATTTAGGTAAATGAACCCATGGAGAATGTTCTGGTTTATGAAAGGGGAAACTGAGGCAGCTTAGCAGGAACTCTTCGAATTGCCTAGTGATTGGAGTCTTGTTGTTCTAGGCTCTTTGACCTCTTTTTTCCCTATCTGCTCTTCCAGGGAACAGGGATGAGTAGAGCTATGGCAGAGCAAGTCATCCACTGATTCTGTGGATTTAGCGAAGTGGGTGGTCTGGATTCTCTTGGCTAACAAGCATTCTTGTCTGTTTTGGTTTGTACATGCCTTGGTTTACTTTTGCCTTAGCAGCAGCCTGACTTTTGATGGGGCCCAACAACAAGCTTGATCCTCTCCATCCATGCACACAGCTCTTTCTGCTCCAGTTGGAACACCCTGTCTCCATTTTCCCCTTCTAGACTCCAGGGCTTCCAGAACAGCTGAAGTGAAGGGAATTTTCTAGGTGAGAGGTCTTCTCCAGAATACAAGGGATGGGTTCACAGATGTGTGAACCCAGCTGGGCCTATACTGGGCCAAACATCTGCTTGAAGATTGAAACCACCAGCTAGTTAGTTGCATGCTGGGAGAGAAAAAAAAAAACTTCCTAGATTCTTCAAAGTTCCTGTGGGGAGGGTAATGAATATACTCAGCTGTCTTTAAAACCTTAGACCAGATGTGGTGACATGGACCTAGAATCCCAGCTCCACTCTGCAAGCAAAGACAGGAGGGAGGATCACAAGTCCAAGGCCTGTCTAGACTAGTGAGTGAGTTCCTTAACATTAAAACAACAAATAAACAAAACAGATTAGCAATGTAGCTCCAAGGAAGAGTGCTTTCTTAGAATCCCCCAGTGAGGTAGATATGTGTTTTAGTGGTAGAGCTCCTGCCTCGAATCCATCCACACACCCCCAACCCCACATAAGGAGCTGGGGCATGGATTAGTGGTAGAATACTTGTTTAATATCCACCAATGAGGGGTTAAAGGTGTGGCTCAGTGGTAGGGCACCTGCCTAGAATCCCCCAGTGAGGGGCTAGGGTGTGGCTCAGTGGTAGGGCACCTACCTAGAATCCCCCAGTGAGGGGCTGTGGTGTGGCTCAGTGGTAGAGCCCTGCCTAGAATTCCCCAGTGAGGGGCTGTGGTGTGACTCAGTGGTAGAGCCCCTGCCTAGAAGCCCCAATGAGGGGCTGGAGCCAAGGGTTTTGAGTGGAGCACTTGTTTAGCATGCTGGAGGCCCTGAGTTCCATCCTCAAAACCCATGTTCCCAAATGAAAAATTTGAAAGTTATTCAGGTATCACATTTTATTCAAAACTACTTAGCCCAACATATAGATTTATTTTCAAACAAGAAAGTGAAATGTATCACCCAACTCTGTTGCTGTGGATATTTACCTTAAAAGCAGTTGACTAGTCAAGTGACATATACAGTGGCCTTCCCGTTGGCCAAGTGTGGGACTGGCACAGGGCTCTATCAATTGACACAAGATAGTTTCTGCCTTAATGTGAAGTACCGTCTGCCAGAGTGGGGCTTGATTTGGCGGCACAGACATGTAGTGGGTAACTGTTCCAGCTTTGACCTTGAAGCACTGCCCCTAGTGAGGCAGCCAGTAACTGCCATGCAAGGCTATGACCTGCCCCTGGGGCATGGCCAAGATGGAAGCCCTTAAGATCCAAGATTCGTACATGCCAGCTTTCCTGGCTCCTTGTGATCCTGGATGCTGGATGGCAGACCAAGTAACAGTTCTCTAGAGAACCATGCTGGACTGTACCTCACCTCTCAGAGATCCTGTAACAGATCCCTTTACTGGTTGTAAGTTACCCCAAATAAACCTCTTTTAACTACCAGATAAACTGCGTAGAGTTGCCTTGTAGTTCCTCACTATACAGACAGGGCCATATGACGTGAACTGCTACATCAGGCTGAGTTTGAGCCCCAGGCACAAAGTTGAGAGTCAGAGAACAGATATTAGGAAAGTTTTGCACAGAAAATGCAACACTGATGTTTAAGCCTGAGGGTCAGTAGGTAGCAAAGGTGTCCTGGGCAACAGGGACACTATGAACAAAGATATAGACATGAAAGAAAATTTTCCAGAGAGCTAAATAAAGTTATACTCTTGTAGTATAATGTGTGGTCTTGAATAGAAGATGGTCTACTCTAGGGAGGGCACAGATTCCCATAATAAAATCCTCAAATAAAACCATCACATGTGGTGGCTTGAATAAGGAATGTCCCCCATAGGCTCCTGTCTTTGAACACATAGTCTCCTGTTGGTAGTGCTCTCTATGGGGGGTGAGTGGTATGGAATCTTTAGAAAGCCTTGCTGGAGCCACCCATCATTGTGGGTGGACTTTGAGGGTAAATAGCCTTGCCTCCCTTACTATTCCTTCTCTTTCTGCTTCCAGTGTGTGTATGAAAACATCATCAACCAGCTTCCAGCTCCTACCATCATGTCATGCCTTCCCTGTCATCATGGACTCTATCATCTGGAACTCTAAGCTAAAATAAACCCTTTTGCTCCATAAGTTCCCTCCGGTCACAATACTTTTTCACAGTAACAGAAAAGTAGCCAATATACCATGTCAAAGATGAAGAGACTCCATCCCTGTCTAAGTATATGATCCTTGAAGTCAATTTTGCTTAATGATAAGAATTTTATTTTCTGGCAGTGCTAGGGATAAAATCCAGAGCCTTAAACATGCAAGAACTACCACTGAGCTGTATCCCTAGCTCTTCATTTTGCTTTGAGGAAGAGGATTCTGGTAGTAGTGTGGTAATATATTAGACAAATTGAAGGCTGGCAAGATGGAACTTGTGGTATTGATCAGATAAGAGAACATGGCATTGGTCACTACAGTGGCCATGGCAAAAATGGACAGATATGGGAATCAGTACCCAAGGGTGATTTATTAGACAGTGGCTCTACAAGAGAGGAAGAAATCCAGGACCATCTTTAGTTGTTGATTGTGAGATGAAGAACTTAAAGTATATAAAGTAGGGAACGGGGTGTCATGGGGACCTTGGAGAGGCATGAGATGTCCAAGATTAGATGTTCAAGGAGTTTAGAACAGAAGTCTTAATTGAAATCAAAGAGGAGAATTAAGCTTGCCTACAGAGAATAAAGCAGATTGAAAATTGGAGACAATGCAATCTCAAGGAGATTACATAGCTAATGGGAGAAAGCTCTTGAGAAGGTAATCCATGAAGGGTGAGAAGGTGGTCTATGATGGAGACCAAAAAGAATGTTTAAAAATGACCAAAAAGGTGGTATGTGAACACACACAGAGAGAGAGAGAGAGAGAGAGAGAGAGAGAGAGAGAGAGAGAGAGAGAGACAGAGACAGAGAGAGACAGAGACAGAGACAGAGAGGGAGGGAGAGGGAGACGGAGACGGAGACGGAGAAGGAGACACAGAGAAGGGGATATGCTGCCTTCTAAGTCAAGATTTCAAGGAATATTTTGACCTTAAGGATTGTAGAGAGAAAAAAATTTCAGGAGTGCTAAAAAGTACCCAATGTCTTTTGCTTGTACGCCTACAGATGATTGAAAGATCTTCCCAGTGATGCAAAGCTCAGAGGCCAACTGTAGTGACATAGACAGTCATGTCTGATGGCACAGGTTTGTTTTCCAGATACTCGGGGACTTGAGACAAGAGGATTTCAAGTTGAAGGCCTGCCTTGGCAACAGAATGAGTTCAAGATTAGCCTGGACAACTTAGTGAGATCCTGTTTCAAAATAAAAGAGTAGAACTGGGATGAGGATGCAGCATAATGATAGAGCACTTCAGTAGCACATGCCAAGCCCTAGGCTCCATCCCTAGTTTTATATATATGTTCAAGGAACATATATATTTGGAATATAACACATATTATAAATTGCTATATATTACATATATAATATATTATATAATGTATAAAATACGTGTATTTGGAATACATATTTGTATGTTGGGGGACTAGGAGAAGATACACAGAATGAAAATGGCTCAGTCAGAAAACTGATGTCAAGGACAAGAAGACACTCAGGGTTGTAGCTCTCTCTCTCTGAAAACTGTCCAAGTTTAGAGAGGGTTTCACAGAGCGAAGAAAGCAAAGGATGTTAACAAACAGGCTAGAAGAATGAATTGTCTAGCCACAGCCTTCTGGGGGGCAGGAGTGGGAGAAAGCCGCAGCAGGTGAGAGGTGAGAGGTGGGCGGACACATCTCTAGTGCAGGTGGATGGGTTTTCCACTGTGATGCAAGGAGAAAGGTGGGAGCTAGGAGGTTAGAAAAAGCACAGAAAGGCTTTAAAGTAGTCCTTGGTGATAATTTCCTCTTTTGCAGAGAAAGCCAGACAGGAGAAGTAAGAAAAGCAGTGTTTGAGTAGTGGCAAAGTTCTTTTGACCCTGAGCACTTGTGTAAAACAATGTGGGCTCCTCCTTGTTCTTCAGCAAATGATGGCGGAGGACATGAGGAAGAAGAATGGACTTACTCAGGATAGGATGGATGCGGAAGAGCCCAGTGATACTGACATGAGAAAAGCAGCAACAGACCCCGGGGACCATGAGTAGAAACCAAGACGTTTTGCTAGAAAGAGAGTTGATGTTTACAACCAGAACCCAGATATCTCAGTAAAACAGAAAATTCTTTTCTCTCTTTTTATTTATTCTATGCATCTTTTACATCATGTATCTTGATCCCATTCATTTCCCTGTCCCTTCGCATCTGCTCTCCACCCTTACACCCTCCCTTAATAAAACAATTTTTTTTTTCAAGACAGGGTTTTTCTGTGTAGCTTTGCACCTTTCCTGGAACTCACTTGGTAGCCCAGGCTGGCCTCGAACTCACAAAGGTCCGCCTGGCTCTGCCTCCCGAGTGCTGGGATTAAAGGCATACACCACCACTGCCTGGCTAATAAAACAAAAATTAAGAGAAGAAAGGGAAAAGTAAAAAGGGAGATTTAAAAATCTCATCATGGAAGCTGTAGTGTGACACAGTGAGTCACACACAGCAAACCCCTTTGTCTGTGCATCTTTACCTGCAAGTCTTCATCAAAAGAGTCAGTCTGGGTTGAGGCCTCTGGTTTCTTCACAAAATTAGGAGAAGACAGTCACTGGGTTAAAGAATGAGACGTTGAAGGACTTGGTGTTTTTTGTTTGTGGGAAGGGTAGAGTTCTGCTGGGGATGACTGGCACCTAGCTTTAGATATAAATGCTCAAGCACCAGTCACTGAGATGAACAACTGGGTTAGTCATCTACAAAACATCAGTGATGAGTAATAGACATTCCATGTTTGGCTTGAAGAGATTGATTGTGTGTGTGTGTGTGTGTGTATGTGAAGGTGTTGGCTCAGTTTTAATGGAATGAGAAAGTGTCTGGGGTAGTTGTACATTCTGGAAATCATAAGAGGATAGATTAGTCCAGCCAAGAGGTGTTTATCTCTGTGTTGAGGGATCCAAGCAGGCTTCCTAAAGGCTATGGGGGCCAAGGAATATGCTTGTTGCCCACATGCCACCTTAGTGTAAAGCTTGTTTCAGAAACATATTGTCAAGACCATGGTGTCAATAAAAGCAGAATGAGGACATTGAGTAGATGAGGTCATTTAAGTAGGTTTGTTTATCATGGGACACAATTTCTATAGTACCACTTAGAGGAGCTTGGAACACCAGTAAAGTGTTCTTTGAAAGCAGGGACAGAATAGAAGAAGGGATGAACCAGGAAACTAGATAACTGAAGGCCAAGGAAAGGGGCAGAGATAAGGGGGCTGGTTAGCTCCACTTGGTCTCTCAAGGTACAAAGGCAACAATTTATCCATCCATGCCTTATCCATATATATTGTGAATGAGAAGATGGGTGGGTAGATAGATGGATAGATGGGTGGATGAATGAGAAGATGAAAGAATAGGTAAAATATATGTGTAAATAGATGGGTGGATAGATAGGTGGATGGGTAGAAAGGTGGGTGGATGAACAGATGGATGGATGGATGGATGGGCAGGTAGACAGATAGGTGGGTAGATGGAATGCTGGATGGACAGGGGAGTGGGTAGGCATATGGATAGATGAAGAAGTCTATCCCCAGTATTAGTTCACTGTTATTTTAATATAAATCTATAATATCCAAGGTCACATGCTAGCAGAGGCCTGAAAGGCCACATTGTCATGTTAAGCTTCCATCACTTCCCTGCTGGACTCAAACTGTCAGTCCAGAAAGATCCAGAGTGAAAAGGACACATTTCCTTCTTCCTCTGGAAAGGCAGTCAGCAGGCTGTGGGGTTCACTGGGCCATTGGATCCTCACTAAGAGTTGTAACCACTTCCTACATCAGACTCCATCAAATCCAGCACCATCACCTCATGTACTGCATGCCCTGAGGGACACAGCTAGAACAACAAGTGATCCACACCTACAGTGGCCTGGTTATGGGAATTCAAATTCCCATAACTCTTGTCTCGATGAAGCTTGTGTTACACTCCTATTGAGCCAAGGTTCTACCTGAAGACCAGTTCCATGTCATGTCATGTATGAGTAGACAACTATTGTAAAATCAGAGGTCTCCTTTCTTGAGGTTATAAAAATGACATAAGAAACTTTCTTAGCAGGAATTTATATAAAGTGGAGCATGTTGCATGTACACATATCAACATGTATAAATTACTGAGGGTGGGGGGAGAGGGAGAGAGGGAGGGAGAAAGGGAGAGAGAGAGGGGGTGGCGGAGGAGGAATGACAATTATTTAATTTCCAGAAGATTTCAGTGGCTTTTCATGAACTGGACTTCAAGTCCTAACTATCAAAATGGCTAATGCTAGCTAAATGGCAATTTTGTGTTTCTTAGGGTGGAACATTTCAGTCCTCAGGAAAGACAGAAAAATAGTTTTTACTCTCTCTATTCTGTGTGGCTCCACTTGTTCAAATTTTTTTTAAATAATGTTTAAATTACCATAGTTTTTGTAAGACATGCACATTTGTCAAAGATATGAAACCAGTTTATTGAAAGTATTGAATGTTTAGGAACTGGTTCCTGGTCTCTAAATGAGCATTTAAGACACAGTGGTCCTAGCAATGTGATGGGTACATGGAATTGAACTCAGTTGTCAAGTGGCCAAACTAGAATGTAGCACAAGAAAGCCACTGGCAATGCTCTTGGGAGAATGATTCCATAGGCCATTATGTGGGCAGAATCACCTATCTGATGGTTATGCCTGAGGGAGCAAGACCTTCCCATTCTCCCTCCATGTTCCTCTCAAAAGGCACTTCTCAGAGAGGGGATGGGTCTAATGAGTTTATTTCTAATGCTAGGATTTCCTATCTTGAATCAATTTATCCATTGCCCCTCTACATCTTCTCCTCCTTATCTGGTCCATGAGTTGGTCTCATGCCACATAACTATACACAAAACACACTGATGATAGATGGACAGGTGAGTGGATGAATGGATGGATGGATGGATGGATGGGTGGGTGAATAGATGGTAAATGAAGTGATGCATAGATGGATGGGTGAGTGAGAGTGTGGATAGATGTATGAATGGGTAGATAAAGGGTGAGTGAATGGATGAACAGGTGGCAAGATGGATAGGTGAAAGGATAAGTAAGTTTATGAATGGGTAGATAGGTGGATGGATGGGTAGATGGAGGCATGTGGTTGGATTGGTGGATGGATGAATGGATAGATGGATGGATGAATGGATGGATGGATGGATGGATGGATGGGTGGGTGGATGGATGGATAGGTGAGTGGGTGGACAAGTGGATTTATGGGTAGATGAAGGGTGGGCAGATAGGTGGATGGATAGATGAGCAAGTAGGTGGACAGATTAATAGGTGAATGGATTGACAGGTGGCTAGCTGGGAGAGTAGATGGATAGGCAGATGGGTGGGTAGATAGAGGGTGGGTGGATCAGCAGGTGGATGGTCAGTTAGCTAGATGGGATTAAAAGCCATCCCGATATTCTCTCACCTTTAGTTTCAGTATGTCTGTAACAGCTCAGAGAACATGCTGGAAGAGCCCAGAGAGGCTGTGCCCCTATGTGAAGCTACCATCCACTCCGTTGGACACAACTTAAAGTGACTCCAACTTCTCAGGCCAGAAGGATTCCAAGAGAAAAGAAAACAGTTTTCTACACAGACTCTGTACAGCTTCAAAGAGCAGAGATTTATTTTCCTCTTTAGAGAGTGATGCTGAAGCCCGCTTCTGGAAGCTCCCTCACTGCTGCTACCCTCCTGTGCCCCCTCCTTCCTGGAGGCAACATACCAAGCACAAGACACACCAATGGTGCTTCTGCTCGGCTGCACTAGCAGGAAAGTTCCAGAGTCCACAACTGTCCTTGGTGGTCCCAGCTCTCATCCCAATGACGTTCAAACAAAGGCTCACACTCTTTTTCATGTGACCCATCACGGTGTGCAAAGAGTCAAGTTAGAATCCATGATGGTGCCCAGAACCCAGGATTCCTCCTGCCTAGGCTGCTCCCTTTCCACATCTCTACATCGCTCACCCAGAAAAATCAAGACCTTTTTCATCGGACCCTGTTCGAATCTGTGGTGCCTGCCTCCCTCCTTCTCTCCCTCGACACCTCCTCCACCTCATCTCAGCCAGCACTTGTGCAAATGACACTTGGAAATTCCACCTTCCCTGGCATGTCGGGATGAGGAAATGACTGGAAACCTGACAGTCTATCACTACCAGGGAGTGACAATTTAAAAAAAATTCCAGTTATGAGTGTAAGTTTAAAAATGTAACTAAAAGCCTTCATCAAAGTTTAAAGAGCTTCTTGCGCTTTTAGCATTTGCTTATTTTGATTTATTGACAATGACACACCTAGGAACAGCCATCTCTGTGAAGCGGTGAAGTAATGGACTTTGGTGGGAGAGAGGAAAAAGGGGGGCAGAAAGGAGGACGGGGGAATATGGAGACGGTACAGCTCGCAGAAGAGAGGCCTCTGATTACAGCCCACTAATTTGTTATGCACTCTGGTAAATCAGCAGTGAATCACATGACAAATAAGGAGAAAAAATTAACAGCTGTCATGTTGTGATGTGTTAATTTCCTGACAGTCTCTGCACTGAAGCCAATTACTGATTTAAGGGCAGAGAGAGAGAGCCCTGTTCAAGCTTCTAATTAGGCTTCTTCAAGACTAAAAGGATAAAAGCAAAAATAAGAGAAAGAGAATGAGGCAGGTAGCTGGGCTCCGTGAAGCTCACATGCTTTTAAAGCCCCAGTTAAATAGCTTTAAGCTTAAGTGTGTTTAAGATAAGAATTTAGAAACATTTATTCGCTTTTATCCCTGACCCGATGGTTTAGGCTTTTGTGGAGTAATTGGGAGTCGAGCGGGCCCAGGGCTCTGTTGCCCTCCTTCCAAGTGGTCCAGCCTCTCCGATGTAATCTGCTAATAATACCTTTGTTTAGTCATGTCAACAAGCATTCATCACTGGGGTAGACAAAGGGCGGCAGGCATCCCACCCGCCTCCTACATGGGGATCTGCAGACAGCACATGGCCAGTACTGTGTGGCCATGTGCAGTACTGGACTCAAAGGAGAGATCTGATGTGGAAGAGACCTGCTAGCATCTGAGTGTGCAGCTATGGAGGCAGCCTTCACACCGACCCAATGGAAAGATCAATTTGGATGTGATGATCTGACTTCGACTTTTGCCTGCTTTGTGTCTCACCTGCTTCTATTTAACTTGCATGCCATCTCCATGGCCCCAGTAATGCAGAATAGGAGCAGCCTTACCCTAGGGACTTGGAAGTCTGCCATGGGAAGACTTAGAGGGAGCTGGCTGATGGGAGGCTCATCCAAGGCTAGTCTGGGTACATTGGGGTATTCTCAGAGTTATACACAGCAGACACTCCTCTGTGAGCCATGAGAAAATCAGGACTCAAGAGATCACATGACTTGACTCTGGCATGACAGGTGGTTGGTTTTTAACTTTACCTCCCATTAAGAACAGTTCTCTTCCCCCTTCACCCCAGCCCATAGATTGTTGCAAAGCTCTTTGTGGAAGTCAGGAAACCCATGAGTGGGTGCCATGGTTACTTAAGATAATTCTTCAGTGGGTTCCCTGGAAGGATTTCTTGTCCAGAAGAGCCAGAAGTCTCAATGTCCACAGCTATTTCCTTGCAGCTGAGAGATAGCCACTGGGATTCACTGCTTGTTTATGGTAAGAATAAGGAAAGAAGGACAGAGAAGGTAGGGGAGAGAGGATCAAGGAAGGGAAAGAGGAATGGCTTATAGGGACCAATGAAGGATGCCATGGAGAGAGAGACAAAAGAAGGAGAGGGAGAGGAAGCAGAGAGGGATACAGATCAAGACAAACACAGGAAAGCTATTCTGCAGGTGACCAGAGAGACACAACCTCAGCTGGTGACTATGGGGTTCAGGACCATTGCCTTAACCTGTGGGTACAACGTCTTTAGTGTGTGAGGTTCTCAGACGGGATCTTCCTGCACTAATGTGCTACCAAGGTGCACAGCTGGGTTCATGTATTCCACTGAAAAGGGAAATCTGGGTCTTTTATGTTAATCACTCCATGTCCTGAGTGTCACTGTTTTGGCATGGGCTGAGCTAGGCTAACGAACCAGCTGAACTGATTAGGCCTTGGACCTGGATTCTGAATCCATCCTGATCTTAGAGACGGGCACTCTCAGACACAGAAGAAAGAGTAGAGTGCACGTCCCAAAAAATCAGGAGATGGTCCCTAAAGAGGGGTAAACCATAACCATGAGCATAGGATACAAAGGGCTGCTTAGAGAGCTTCCCATCAATTCTGATGCACTCAAACATCCCTGAAATTCTTAATGTCTGCATCTACTTGTTTTTTCAAAAGGCTATAGGCAGAGGAGAAGAAGAGAGTGAGGGATGGGAGCAGAAACCCGTGACCGAAGTTTTTATGCAGCCCCCTCCTCCCCATCTTTGTGGGACTGACTAGAATTCAGATATACAGCAGGTCCTCATTCACTGTAGGCCTCTCTTCCAACAGAGACTTATCACATGTCTGGGAGTGAAACAGACCCCTAACCTGGGGGCCCCCAGGACAGTCCCTCGTGGTGCAGCCCAGCTCAGGGACCCACAAAGCTCCAGCTGAGGTCACATCGACCCTCTGCCCCAAAGGACTGCTGCCTTCTGCTGCCCCAGTGTCTGGGTCTAGGGTAAACGCATCATTACTACAATTAAAGAAGCACTCATGCGTTGACCCGTGAGGGGAAATAGATCCCTAGAGTCCCAGCCTCCTCCCGGATGGCTTCCTCCTTTCAGGCAGGTGGTCTGATTAAAAGGCTCCGATGGCTTATTTCATTAGGAGTCACCGTAGGTTTTGCCCTGGACAAGAATCCTTCACCATTGATTTTGTTGGTGGCTGCAACCCTAAAGTTGACGGGACAGCTAAAAGGTAATTCACTTGCCCAGCTTGGCTCAATCCCGACCCATTATCAATTGACTTGAAAGATGTCAGCACAGTGAGCTGTGGAGAGTCAAAGCTTCTGGAGGAAGGTTTGAGAATGAATACCACACGTGCACTTACCTGGTTAAGTGCTGACTTACGATGTATTGATTTCTCCATCAGCATCAAGATAGTCTATGTCCTGGGAGACTACTGTGCTACCTAACTGTCTTAGAGGAGAAGAAGCCACTTCCAGGGTCAGTGGCTTCTCTCTTTGCAACCTATCTGGGCACTGTGAAGCCTTGATCCTGTTGCGTATACTCTGCCAGCCCACAAGGACTCATTGTATAATGAAGAGCAGGGTCTCCTTCATCCCCCACCCTGTGTGTCTGCCCGTCTATCTCTGTCTTGCGTGTGTGTGTGTGTGTGTGTGTGTGTGTGTGTGTGTGTGCATGTGTGTGTGTGCACATGCACATGTGCGTACATTTTCAGGTGTACACAAGTGTGCATCTCTCTATGGGTGTTTGTTAGTGTACATAGGTGAACATACATGTAGACAACAGGGTAAACCTCAGCTGTTATCTTCTTGAAAGCTAACTTCCTTTGAGACAGGGTCTCACATTGGTCCATAACTCACCCATTAGGTTAGTCTGACTGGCATGGAGTCCCAGAAATTCTCCTGTCTCTGCCTTCTGTACACTGGGCTTCCAAGTCTGTACCACTTGTAATGGTTGGCATTTTTACTTGGACTCTGAGGATCAGACTCAGGTGTCAAGAGTGTCAGTGAGTATTTTTTTGATTGAGTCAGTCCCTCAGTCGGTTCCAAGGCCTCCTCTTTCCATTCATAACCTTTGTCAATTCGTATGTCCACTGACCAGTGTGTGCTGTGGGGAGACCATCACAGTGGTCTGGATAGCAGTTTTAAGATCCTGATAAAGTACATGTAAGAACACTCCATTCTTGTTTGGTTTCCTCTTTTCTTCTAATTTTGAGCTATGTAGTAGCTCAAGCTGACCTTGAACTCTCAATCTCATCTCTGCCTCCAATATGCAGGGGATACAGATGTGCATTCCCACGCTCAGCTGGCTTCCTCTCTCCCATCCAAAGAATGTCAAGGTATTTTCCCATTATCTCCTCCCTCCATAGATACCTGCAGACATATTTCCAGCCACAGAGTCATGCGGCCGTGGTGTTTAAGAAGCATCATTTTGTGATGTGTATGTGGCCTTATCAGCTCCTGTCCTCCCTGCACTGTGGGGTGTTATCAGCCCCTCTGGGAACTGTGCATGTTGGGGAAGCCAGCCTCTGTTGGAGGACAAAGCTTTCAGATGATGGAGTGGCTGGTGTTGAAAGACACATCAAGATAGCAGGTCTCCTGAGAATGTTCTCTGTAAGATTAAACAGCAAGAACAGGTCAAGCTGGGGACCCCTAGCTAAGTGTGTCAGGAGAGGAGCAATGCAAATGTATGAGACACCTTGGTCTAAGGACAAAGCAGCCTTTGCAAAGATACACAACCTCTAGCACGAACTCTGCCATCTACATGTGAGGAAACTGGGCTTTATGGACAACTCTTGGACTTGCAAGCTGAGGTCTTTAGCCTTCTTTGAAAGCAAAGTGACATTGGGAGGCAGAGGAGAAGCCACAAGGACTGGAATGTCTGAGGGGAGGCAAAGGCTACAGGAGACTACCTTCCAAACCCTCAAGGGCTCAAAGAAATCCAGGGCTTGGCTTAGCTCTGGAAGAATTTTCACTGTCAAATTCTGCCCATACCCATAGCAAATTTTGTCTGGAGACTGTCTCAGATACAGGAAATAGTTTTTGGAAGAAGTAGACATGGGAGACGCAGCATTTTGTCTGACTTAGTTCAGTTTGGGTAAAAAGAGACAAAGGGAGCAATCCAAGGGCCCTGGTGTCACATGACCATCGCTCTTGCTACTTTGAAGGTTTAGTATACTGTTTAAGTACTGCTAGGCTACAGAATAAGCTCAAGATCAGCCTGGAAATTCAGCAAGACTTGCCTTAAATTAAAAAAACAAAATTTGAGGATGTGACTCAATGGTAGAGCCCCTGCCTAGAATCCCGAGCGAGGGGCTGGGGTGTGGCTCAGGAGTGGAGACCCTGCCTAGAATTCCCCAGTGAGGGGCTGGGGTGTGACTCACTGGTAGAGCCCCTGCCTAGAATCCCCCAGTGAGGGGCTGGGGGTGTGGCTCAGTGGTAAAGTCTTTATCTACCATGAACTGCAATTTATTTCTTAGAAAATGATAGAAGATAAGTAACCAAACTAGGCCTGGTGGTGCCGGCAGGTAAGTTCTGAGTTCATCAGAGTCTGAGGCAGAAAGACCACAAGTTTGAGGCCTGACTGGATTTTAGAGTGAGTTAAAGTCCAGCCTGGCCACCTTAGTGAGACTGTCACAAAATAAAAAGTAAAAAGAGGGCTGTGGACGTAGCTCAATGGCAAAGCGTGTATGAGGCCCAGAGTCCAATGCCTAATACTGCAGAAATAAAAGAAAGTCAGCAACACTCCTAGGTCACAGAACTA
This sequence comes from Peromyscus eremicus, assembly GCF_949786415.1. Taxonomy (NCBI): domain Eukaryota; kingdom Metazoa; phylum Chordata; class Mammalia; order Rodentia; family Cricetidae; genus Peromyscus; species Peromyscus eremicus. The sequence goes on along the minus strand of NC_081416.1, from coordinate 154,040,813 downwards.
TTGTTAGTGTCAGCTGAAGCCTGGCACATGAGGCAGTCTTCGAAGCATTTGGCGCAGACCACAGCCCCAAAGTGCCTTAGCTCAGAATCCCTGCCCATCTGTGAAATGGGTATAATAGACCTCGATATGCTGTGTAGGGCTGTCAGGAAGATGACAACACACATCCCAGCCGTGATGGGTAAGTGGGTTGAGTAGCCACTCAACAGCAGCTCCTGTTCTCCACAGTCCTCTGTCCCTGGACTGTGTCCCAACTCCATCTCAAGCAGGGGCTAGCCAGGCCCATGCCAGGCAGGGGTACTGCCTGATAGAAGGTCTGTAGCCCCAACCACCAGCTGGCTTTTCTCAGCATCCCTGTCTTAAGACCTTGACCTTTCATAAAAGCTCAAGGGTAGCAGGGGGAGGGGAGATTGTCTTTTAATTTAATGGGGAAAATAATTCGTGGGCTTATAATGAAATTGGACAAGCAGAACATAACAAGTAAATACAATACAAACTATGTTGCAAGCCTCTAAGGTAACAGAAAATAACTAGTTTTAGTTGCCTTTTTAAAAAATCTATTATGAAGAATGTCAAGCATTTGACAACAGAGTATTTAATAAAAAATACTATAATTTGTGTTTAAGCGATAGCAATAGATATTACATTTATTTTATTTATATCCAAGGAGACAGGTTTGGGATTTCTTACAGGAATTAGGAAATACAAAGTGAGAGGTTTAATGGGCCTGAGATGAGTAGGCTGTGGGTTGGGGTTCCCTAGGGCTTCCACATGGGGACATAGTCAGCTGGAATGGGGAGGGGGCTGCCCAACCCATATCAGCTCCATAAGAGCTTACAGAGGGATGTGGTGGAATATTGCAGGAAAAATACCAAAGGTCCTTTTGATCCCCAGAAGGCGTCACTGTCACTCCAGCTGTATCCCATGACACACTCAGAGAAGAATGACCATAATGGTGAAAAGCAGAAACAACTGGAATGGCCATCAAAGGAGAAGTAGGGAAATCAGGTGGTATTTCTCTCATGGAAGACCACTTTGCCAAGCTGGGCTGGAGATAGACCTCCAACATGCAAAGAGGATGAGAAAAATGCAAAGGAGATTTGCATCGACTTAAACTCTTGTGCAGCCATAAAAGCAAGGACACATGGTTCACATGGATTTGGAAGATCAACAACAACGGTAACCACCTTTGGAAAGACAGAGTGTGGGGGCGGGGGGGGGGAGGAGCCAGAAGGGGTATGAAAGGAACTGGAAGGGGCTGTGGTGGAGTGTTTGCTTGAGCTCTCCAGTTCAACTTGGATTAGCAAGGAGAGGGCAGTGAACACAGAGGCTTGAGTGAGCCAGCTCCCTCAAATAGGAGCTCAGAGTCCTTGACTTTTAAAAATGTCTCTTGCAAGTGCTTTTTATTTATTTATTTTTTAAAATGAATGTTTGAGACTTAGATATTTGGCTTTTCTCTGGTGTGTGTGTGTGTGTGTGTGTGTGTGTGTGTGTGTGTGTGTGTGTGTGTGTGTTCCTCCAAATAATAAAATTGAGGAGTGCTTCAGATACCTATGTAACTGGGAGGGCTCCCTGGGACTGGAGAGAATGGCTGGACATAGAGATGGCCACACAGAAGGCCAGGAACCTTCTGTCTTTAATTACATAATGGAGACCTGAAGGTTGAGTTCAGATGTTTCGGGGCTGTCAGGCTCTGCTGTTCCTATCTGTGTTGATCAGCTGAGATCTGAGAAGAAGCGGGGCAGCAGAGGGTCTTCCCAAGGAAGCCCTTAGATGCTAAGGCTAGGGAGGGCTTGGGCAGAAGAAAGCAGACTGCATGATGGGAGTGCTGTGGATGCTACAGGGAGAGAAGGGCAGTAAGGCTGGCCAGGGAAGAGTCAGAGGTGTTTGATCACCTCACTGAGCATGGCTAGTGAGACACTAGGGTGTGGGTGCTGACCTGCGGAAGGCTGGTGCCCTCTGAACAGGATCCTACGTTTGCCTAAAGCCCAACACTATCAAAGCAAAATGTCAGCCCAGAACCCAGGCCTCAAGTTCTCAAAAAAAGCTAAAATCCTATTACATTGAGAGCTCTTGGTTTTTGTTGTTGTTGTTGTTTGCTTGTTGTTGTTGGTGGTGGTGGTGGTTGGTTTTTTTGTTTTGTTTTGTTTTTTTAGCTTAACTGGTTAAAACGATTTGCACAACTGTTGAATACAGTGCACAGATCTGAGGTTCCGCTGAGCTTCAAATCGTGCATCAAGTAGACTAGGTCTCAGAGACCTACTCAGAGGTACAACAGGAAGACAACCCAAGGGAACCCCTAGACAACTCTGTCTGGGTCTCATGGCCACGGATCTACTCCCTAGCCACCTGACCCCAGGGAAGTCCTTTAAACTCTCTGAGCCTCAGTTTCCTTTCGAGTCAAATTAGAATCCTTGGGCCTGTGTCCTGGGCCATGGAGAAGATGTAACAATACTGTCTAACCAGAAGAAAGCATGCAGCAAGCTGCAAGGTGCTACACATACTCAGTGAGAAGCATGTATCAACACGGGGTCAATGTAAAATCCATCCAGCAACTCACATTTTAATTTTCAACAGACTAATATTCCTTAAAAAATTTCTCTTGTGTGGCTCAAGGCAGGCAACACTGGCATTGAGACTCCACTGAAAACTATTTCTGTATGGCCAGGCAGGTGTGAGCAGAGATGAAACTCCAGCTCCTGCATGGTCCTGTGCCCACCTGCCACCAGGAAGGAACCCTGAGGAACGAGTCACTTCTTTGCCTCAGTTCTCACTGGGACTGTTTTGCCTACATTTTCACTGGCTGAGACAACATCAGAGAAGGGAATTCGAGTGATTGACCTACTGAGAAGGAGAATCCGGTGACAAGAGGCCTGTGAATTAAGCTGTTGACACTTAGGGAATCAGTAGGGAAAATAATCTCTGATTTGGAGTGTCTGTGGAGGAACTCCGATACAGTTAGCTGCACCCACCAGAGTGGAGCCTGAGGGGTGGAATAATATTACAAGCTGAGATTTAATCCAAAATCTTGGAACCAAGAACAATGGCCCCAACAGGGACATCGGCCATGTGCAGCGGGTTCTGACTACGTGCATGTAAAGGTCTCCTAATTCAGCCTTCTAGAACATTCCAGCAACCAAGCACTACAGTCGTCTTTGTAATCCCTGGGTAACACAGGTTGAGGATTCTTCTATGACCCAAGCAAGCAGCAGTACCCTCTGTGTGTCTGTCTGCTAAGCTTAGGTCAGGAAAAGATCAAACAAACACACATGCTGACAGCCCCCGGCCCTCCCGACCCTCCCCAGCCTCCGCTCAGGTAGCCTGTAGCACAGCCTGAACAATTCATAATCTTGGCACCTGGATGGTGGGTTCCGCCTATTCTCCAGTCCCATAAATTAATCCCCTAATACATAATTAACTAGAAGTGGAAAGGTGAAGTTGAACTTGACCAATTTACTCTTCTGAAGCTGGTTCAGTTCGGATCATGTGATTTTAATTCTTTCCGTGTGACCAGGTGATGGGGAAGGAGGCAGGGGGAGAGGAAAATGCACAGATTAATTTCATTCCTTAACCTTCCTAATGCGCCTGCTTGCTTGCATCGTGTTGCAGACAGCAGATCATCACATGATTTATGGGACTGACCGCTGCCTGCATCTCTCAGGCTAATGACACACACACTGGAGTCATTGATTTGTATGAGTAGCCCCCACTCTTCATTTATCACAATTTAATGTAAGAGTTTGCAATGCAGAAAAAAAAATTCACATGGGAAACAGGGACCTATAGGCTCAGCCGCTAACCAGTTATGAATCATTTGCTGCCTTTAATATATAGACTGTTCTATTCTAGAAAACGGCCCCTAAGGTCATAGTCTTCTCCTGAACATCCCGACAATTAAAGTCCCCGAGAAGCTGTTTTAAGATGCATGACCCACCGGCACCTTTGTTAGCTCACACTCTCTTGTAATGTATGCTATTGATTTGCGTCTGAACTCTCCGGAACCCTTCATAAGCCATAACCCACCAAAGTTTCCGAGGATGGGGCTGGATAAGTAGCTCCTGGGACGGACAGGTCAGCCAGGCCACATGTGGGTATATGGCATGACCCCTTCTCCACACAAGTACTATGGGTAAGCCTGTAGCTCTGAGGGTGAGAGCTACCCACACACCCCCAGATTAAGACTAATTCAGCATAGGACTTTTTATGTCTGATTATAAAAGGTGCCAACAATGAATAATTTGGAAGATTCGGAAAAGGAACTAAAAATGTGTTAAACAGTAACACTAAGGGCACCTTGTACTTCCCCTGGGGTGACACCCTCAGGTTATGAGTAGCCTGGCCCTCCTTCCAGGAAGGACACATTTATTACATATTATAGGAAAAACACATTCCATTTTAAACACACATGACTTAGTCCTTCTTATGTTGCTATAACAAGTATCAGAGGCTGCACCAAGTCCGTGAGCAGACAGGGGTGTCTGGGGACATCCTTCTTGCTAGTGGGAACCCTCTGAAGAATATTCAGGGTCCCAGGGCATGACGGGGTGAAAGGGACAACCAGTCAGCCACACCAGCTTTCATATGAGTCCATGAGTGGGTTATTCCACTCATGAGGGTAGACTATACTCAGGACTTCAGAAGCTCATCACTTCAACCTGTCCCACCTGAACCAACCTCTTTTCACCTCACGATGGGGATTACATTGTATTGTGAAGACTTGTGAAGCTATCTGAACCATAGCCCAACTCTCTATCCTTAAATGGAGAGCACTCTTTGAAAAGATAAAATATAAGCCTTCAAAGAAACATACATATGCAGGAATCTTGACCGTGTCTCAAGGCTGCTTGATGATGGAGGAGTGGCCTTTGACCTGGGGTATTTCAGAGAGAAAAGGTTGAATAAAGAGGGCACTTTAGAGCCAGAGGAATCAGGACCCAGGATCCCAGAGAAAGTGAGGCTCACCTCTAGTTGTAAAACAATAGGTCCAGAACAACAGTAGACTATTGTAGGTGGGAGAAATCTCAGGAGCCTCAACAGAAAACAAATAGTTTTCTCCAGGGAAGACCACACCAATCGGTTATCTAATACCAAATGGCCAGCCCTGAAAACATACATACTAGTAACATTATACAGAATGAGTGTGTTATATTTAGATATTTAGAAGTTTAGAAGTTGTGTGTGTGTGTGTGTATGTGTGTGTGTGTGTGTGTGTGTGTGTGTGTGTGTAGCAACGATTACTGAAAAAAGAGGCCATGAATTTGAAAGAGAGCAAGGAGGGGTATATGGAAGGGATTGGAGTGAGGAAAAAGGAAGGGGGTATGGTGTAATTATATTAATCTCAGAAAAATAAAACAATAGGTCAAGTGTGTCCCTGCCTCCTGATTGTTTTACAGAAGTATAAAATCCTGTCTTTAAAATGGGAAGAATGCCTGGGGAAGTCAACTTAAAGAAGGAAAGAGTTACGGTGGTTCGTGGTTCCACAGTGTCCATGAAGCCCGTGGTCATTTGGCTCTGTGTTTACAGGCTTTGCACTGAGGCAAAGCATTGTGTTAATGGAGTAAAGCTGACCACCACATGGTAGCTGGGAAGCAGAAAGAAGGAGGGCATGGGTCTGGAGATAAATGCTATCCTCCAAAGGCACCCTCACCGTGATCTTCTTCCAGCCACACCCCACCTGCCACTTTCCACCACCTGCATGAAATGCCGTCATATTAGGACTCCATCCGGGGATTAACCCATCTGTGACATCAGAGCCTTCATGATCCATTCACTTCCCCAAAGCCATCATTTGCAACCAAACCAACACAGGAGTCTTTGGGGGACACTTCAGATGCAAGCCATAAAAGAATCTTTATTTGGAAGTGTCAGTATAACAGAAAGAACACAGCTGAGCCCAGACTAAATGCCAGTATTGGGGCACTAGTTACTGACTGATCCCACCTGCCTAATGAGTATACATGAACCATGTAGCCTGCCAAATCCTGTGTCTCCCTAGGGCAAGAACATGGCCAGAGCCAGGAGGAACATACATGCTGCAGACCAAGGAACTCTCTGGGAGGAGCAATAGCAATATCCTGAGTGGCAATAGGAGTTTTGTGTACCCCATTTATAGCTTAGACATTGTATCATATTTAAGAATCTCAAATTACAAATTCTGGATGTGGGTTAAGGGGAAAATAACTTTCTGTTCACCATATTTTTTTAAAGTAATGGGTATAGAATCTCTTATAAGGTCATAAACTTATGACCTGCCATACTACACAGTACCTGTTATTCTATACTGGAAATCTGCTGAGTGGAGCTTTTCATGCTTCCTGTGGAAGGGGTGGAGGAGAGGAGAGTAAGGGTGGGGACACAGGGAGGGGGTGGTGAAGGGGAAAGAGAGGAGTAGAGGGGAGCCTGAGAAGAGAGAGGGTAGGGGGAGAGAGGAGAATGGGAATGATTCCATGTTGTGGTTTGCTCTGGAATATCCTCAAAGACTCACAGGTTAGAGGCCAAAATAAACCTTTCTCCACTTAAAGGAATCATCTCAGGTAACTGGCCACAGCAGTGGCCTCTCACGGCCTCAGAGGCTCACTGGAACTTGAACACCAGACTCTATAACTCCTTCAATTTTGTAGCTTTCAAGCCTTCAAAACCAGTACCACAGGGATGGTGCTGCAGGTCCTGCTGTTAGCTGGAGGTGAGCTGGACATCAGCTTCAGTGACCTCTGTGTGCTTTGACAGCTGCCTCTGAGAAGACACTACCCTAGGCAGTTGTTTTTGAGGAGGGTGCTCCTGCAGGTGTATTTTCAGCTCAGGCTCCCTCCTTTCAAATTAAATTTGCATTTTCAAAAATTGGAGACTTCAGAGGGCGCAATCTTGTCCAGAGGCCAGCTTTTTCTATTGTCCCAATGGAGAGTACAAGTTTTTGCTTTTTATTTATTTAACTTTGTGTGTGTGTGTGTGCGTGTGTCGCGCGCGCGCACACACACACACACACCACATATGTTCAGTGCTCAAAGTGACCAGAAGAGGGTGTTAGATCCCTGAGAACTGGAGTTGCAAACAAGTATGAGCTGCCATGTGGCTGCTGGGAATCAAATCAAAGTCCTCTATAGGGGCCGCCTGAGCCATCTTTCCAGGACCTAGGTTTTCCTTGGCAGTGCTAATTTCTTTAACAGTTTCAACTACTTTCTACACATACAACACTGTCTTCATCTTCCAACTTGCTCAGGATCAAGAAACAGGGACAAAGGAGAGCCAGGTTGGGACTAGTTAGAGCAATCTGCAGGTGAAGGGAGTGAAAGACAGACCCGAGACACAGGGCAGAGGCACAAGATATAGATGACATTAAGTTTCCATGAGGAGACAGTGTGTTGCTTTACACTCTCCAGTTAGTCCTGGGGGTTCTCTGTTAAATGAAAGCCAGCTCAGTCCTAGTCAGGCAGAGAGAGAAATCTGCCCCCTACTCAAAGAGACTGCTTTATCATGACATGATCCTGCCAATACACCTTGCTGTCAGATGAAGGACCTTCCGGCTTATGGTAGCTGTTTTCTGTTTTGAAATGCACTTGTGCATGTGAGAAAGGTAGGAGAATACAATGAATGTGACGAGATGCCAGCAAGCGGTGGTGGGCATGGTCCAGAGATGAGGCAAGCATTGTGAGGGAGACTTGGGGACAAGAAAGCAAGAGCCATGGTTCTATCCTGAAGTCAGGTGACTTTTATCCAATGCAAGTCCTGTTTTCCAATCTCATCACAACCTACTCCAAAGCAGAGTGGGCATAAAGGTGGCAAGGGCACCAGCTACCACAGAGAGGGTGGTAATCATAATAGCAGAAAGCAGGGTACCTGGTACAGCCTCCCTTGCTTGCTGTCTGCTGCACACTGATTATGTCACATGGATTTTGCATCCTCCAGAGGAGCCATCTGGGCCAGAGATGCTGTGTACTGCTTTGCTAACAGTTATGCATTGATGGACTTTAAGAATCACAAGAAAACTGAGGAGGAGGAGGAGGAGGAGGAGGAGGAGGAGGAAGAGGAGGAGGGGGAGGCAAACTTCCTGGAGTGAGCCAATCTTGCCCCTGCTCAGTCCTCAAGATATAATGATGAACTAAGTCCTGCCCTCAGCTGATTAGCCTACACGCATTGCTGTGAACTGTCAGCCCCACCAGAGTGGGTCCCCTTTCTGCAGTGTCCATGTGCCCAGGTCCCAGTGCTCAAGGGCCTTTTATATGCTAGGCAAGCACTGTACCACTGAGCCACGCCTCCAGCCTCTCACTGGGGAATTCTAGGCAGGGGCTCTACCACTGGGCCATGACCCCTCATGGTTGAATTCTATGAAAGTACTGTATTGTGGTGATATTTTGTTTGTGATCTAACAAATAAAGCTTGCCTGAAGATCAGAGTGCAGAGCTAAGCCACTAGTTAGCCATAGAGGCCAAGCAGTGGTGGCACACACCTTTAATCCAAGCACTCAGGAGGCAGAGGCAGCTGGATCTCTTGTGAGTTCAAGGCCACCCTGGGCTACACAAGATTGATCTAATATAAAAGAGAAATAGAGCCAGGCAGTGGTGGTACACACCTTTGATCTCACACCAAAGGTGGGATCTCACACCTTTAATCCCACCACTAGGGAGGTGGAGACAAGAAGTGATATGACTGGGCAGAGAGAGGAATATAAGGTGGGAGGAGACAGGAGCTCAGTTCTCTTTAGCTGAGGATTTCATAGAGGTAAGAGCTAGTGGCTGATGCTCTGCTTCTCTGATCTTTCAGCTTTCACCCTGATATCTGGCTCCGGGTTTTTCTTTTCTTTTCTTTTCTTCTTCTTATTATTATTTTGGTTTTTCGAGACAGGGTTTCTTTCTGTGTAGTTTTGTGCCTTGGTACACGCCTTTAATCCCAGCACTCGGGAGGCAGAGGCAGGCGGATCTTTGTGAGTTTGAGGCCGGGTTTTCATTAATAAGACCAATTAGGATTCATGCTACATCTGGTGCCCAATTTGGGGGGCACAAATTCACAAAAAGGCTGCACATGGCCAGAGTTACTACCCCACCAGCTAAGTTTCTGTTGCAGCCTGTCTGTAACACTGTACCACCGAGCCACCCCCACATCCACAACAATGAGTTCTAGGTATGCACTCCACCACTTCCATATATCCCCAGCTCTGCCAGCTTCCTGATACTTAGGCCTTACTTTCTGATTGTCTACTGGGAGGATTATACAGCTATGAACACAACAGAGGCTTGGGTAGTTCAAATCACTGCACAGATTTGAGGTCTTGGGTGTGTGTTGTTATAGACAGTATATTAGGAAATTATAAATCCATTTAACCTGCACATGTTTAGAAACAATGGAAGAGAGAAACTTTCACTTCCCATTCTCCTCCTCCTGGCACTCCCTGTGTGGCCCCAGGAGGCCCGTCCCTGCAAGGTATATTGGAGGGCAACACATTTCCTGTCTCCAAGTACCATCAGCTTTGACACCATGCAGTCAGGTGTTAGTGGACCATTCTGATGGCCCTGCTGTATTACTAACAGGGCCTGTTTCAAACACAGCACCAAGCCTATGGGACTCCAGGCTGGCTCCAGTAATGAAACTCTGGATCTCTTCCTGCCTTCTTCAACCATTGGTGGGTCCAAAAGTACTCCCAGTGGACTCTATAACTTCTGTGGAGTCTAGGCTAGAAATATAGCCCATGCTCAGGACCTCAAAGACTCTCACTCTTCAGGTTCCCCTTGCTTCACCTTTTGCTGCTACAGATTAACTGTCTCTTATTCTGACGTCATCCACTTCTTGATGCCCATCTCTCTGGAATCTGTGCTGTCAACTTTGCCCATGCCCTCCATCCCGGGCTTCTGGCTTTATAAGTAAGACATTACTGCCTTTGTCTTCTTTCTGCTGTTCTGTTTCTGCCCTGGACTTGGCCCATAGAAATTGGATGAAGGAAAAAGAGGGAATCCCTGAGCCCATGGTCCTCCTATCTCCCTAAATGATAGGGTTATGCCCCTCCACAATAGAGTATTAGTTACATAATGTGTGGACTGTTCCTCAGTCTGGGTTTTTCTAATATATTGTAATGAGTATGTTAATGTCATAGAAGGCAAGCATCTTTCTCATCATAGCCTATGAAGGGGAAAATGGCATAAAATGACATCACTGGATATACTAACTTTGACATTAACAAGTAGGATGTCTCCTGGAGAATGGAATACTTTGGGGACACCCAGCTTTCTTCCATCTTGGTCCTGATGGCTGCCTATTCTCTTAGATTTCTTGTGGAGGGATGGTTGGCCTTGTGCATTTGTGAGAAGTTGAGCTGGCCCTTAACTAACTGTGACTCTAGGAAAATCATTTATATCCTCATTAATCTTCAGTTTCATAATCTATAAAATGAATGTAAAACTGAAAGTCTCAAGGTATTGTTTTGAGGAATCAAATAAATAGAATCATCCTGTGCATCTATGAGTAGGTGGTTCCAGAACCCCCAGTAGATACCAAAATCTACAGATGCTACATTGCTTGCAAGACACCAAGACACACACACACATATGCTGTATGCATTAAATCATCTCTTGAGTACTTAGAAGGTCCACTATAATGTAAATGCTGTATAAATAGGTGTTGCACTGTATTGTTTACTGAATAACAAGAAAACTATTTTGGATCCAACCTTGGTTGAGCTCAAGATGAGACTATAGACTGTCAGCAATGTATCTGGGCCAAGGAGAGTAGGGGAGCAATATTCTACAATATTATAACTTAATTTGGGTGAGGGCACACCTGTAACCCCATCGCCCAGAGAGCAGAGACAGGGGGATCATGGGTTCGAAGCTAGCCCGGGCTACACAGTGAAAGCCCACTCTGAAAACCAAGGGTAGAGAACACAGCTCAGTGGTGTAATGCTTGCCTCACAAGCACGGGGTCTTGAGTTTTCTTTTCAGAATAGGAAAATTAAATCATATCAATAAAAAGAACTAATGAATCCAAAGTGTTTTCTGTTTGTTTGTTTTTTTTTGTTTTTCGAGACAGGGTTTCTCTGTGTAGCTTTGCGCCTTTCCTGGGACTCACTTGGTAGTCCAGGCTGGCCTCGAACTCACAGAGATCCGCCTGGCTCTGCCTCCCGAGTGCTGGGATTAAAGGCGTGCGCCACCACCGCCCGGCCCAAAGTGTTTTCTTACATGGCATTTAACTTGTAATCACCAGAGATGTCAATTTGTGCCACTGTCCCCTTCACAGGCTGTGATGAGAAGGGTGTCTGCCTTCTATAACCTCAACATAATTGCTGTGGGATAGTCTGTATGTCAAATGTGTTGCTGATTGGTCAATAAATAAATCACTGATTGGCCGGTGGCCAGGCAGGAAGTATAGGCGGGACTAACAGAGAGGAGAATAGAGAGAACAAGAAGCTGGGTGAGGGAGACACTGCCAGCCGCCTTCAGGAGAAGGAAGATGTAAAGTACCGGTAAGCCACGAGCCACGTGGCAAGGTATAGATTAATAGAAATGGATTAATTTAAGCTATAAGAACAGTTAGCAAGAAGCCTGCCACGGCCATACAGTTTGTAACCAGTGTAAGTCTCTGTGTTTACTTGGTCGGGTCTGAGCGGCTGTGGGACTGGCAGGTGAGAGAGATTTGTCCTGACTGTGGGCCAGGCAGGAAAACTCTAGCTACACATAATTATTACAATGTATCAGAAAAACCTAAGCTGAGGTTTTTCTGCAATATTTGACCAGGACTCTTCAAGAATGTAAGACGATGATAGAAAGCAGACAGAGAATGTTGAGGTTTCATCCCAGACCGGAGAAACCTAAGGAGACATGTACAAATGTGAGCTCTTAGACTGTGCCCCAAGACAGAGGGGGAACTGATGAAAAGCCTGTGAAAAAGAAGGTTTGGTGTTTAGCAAATAATGCATCAATGTTCCCTTAATGATTTGACAAATGTAAAGAAGTTAAGTAAAGCTTGAGCATTAGAGAAAGAGACATAAAAGGCATACAGGGAATCTTAGTAATGTCTTTTCAACTCTTCTGTAAACCTAATGCTGTTCCAAAACAATTCTTTGTAAAATGAAAGGATGGAAAATGTTTTACCACCTAAGCACTAATGAAAGGAAAGCTGGAGCAGCTGTGTTAGTACCAGATAAATACACTTAAGTAAGAGGTCTATGTGATGGCATATCAATGAGTTTGTCAAGAAGACATGGCGTATCTAGACACATATTTACTTAATAACACAACAAGGGGCTAAGGATGCAGAGCATGCAGGTAGCACACACCAGGCCCTGGGCTCCATCCTCAGTATAGCAAATAGCAGTAATAGTAATATAGCTTTAAGGAACATCAAAACAGGGGCTACAAGAACTCAAAAGAGAATGGGAAAAAAGACAGGAATTGATGAAGATTTAAACATCATTTAAAAAGCATCAGTAATTGAAAACAAGATCAAACATGTCAATAAAGACATAATAGCTTTTAACATTGTGTGCAGCAGTGTGCCCACCAGATATGCTCTGATTAGCAGAAAGACTTTGTCTCCATCTCTTCTCAGGTCCACATTCATGGATGTCACACTAGCAGCTAAAATATCACATTGGTGATTTAAGTGGATAATAGGATTCTTCAGTTGGATAGTTTTTTTTCTTTTCTTTCAAAAGCTTGAAAATTATGAATTCTGTTTCTTCAGTAAAGAGTTATTTCACCTCCTCCTCTTCTTCCTCTTCTTAGTCCTCTCCCTCCTCCCCCTTCTTATTTGTCTGTTGGGGAAAGAATCAAGATGACCAAGAGTGCCTTCAAAACACTCTACTACAGAACTAAACCATCAACCCATCTGTTTCTTCTTGCTGCTAGCAAGCCTTGTCTCCTCTGAGATCCAGTCAGAATTTCTTGAGATACCATTATCAACCAGAATTCAGTAATATTCAGTGGCATTTAAAAAGCATCCATATTGGTAGAAAAAAAACTTTTCTGTGTCTATGTTAGTTGTTCACCAAGAGAACCCATATTCATAAAACAGGCATTAAAGCATGAAAAAATTCATTAAATAGTAAAAAAATATAAGATAATTGAAACCATAAGAAATATATTCTCTATCTGCCATGAAACAAAGCTCAACAGAAATATAAATATGTCATTAAGAAAATCCACAAATGTTTGGAACTTAAACAATAGACCCCTAAATATCTCCAGGACCAGAAAAAAAGATACTTCAAGAGAAATGAATAATAAAAAAAAAGTCATGGAAATACTAACTGAAAAATAAAGAAAACATCAAAATGAGTGAGTTGTATCCAAAGCAGTAAGTGTTGAACACTTATGCTACAAACAGCTTCTATTAGAGAAGAAAACACTGAAACAAATGACTTTGCCTTTTACTAGAAGAAATTAAAAGGAGTAAACTCTTCAATGCAGAATTGAAGAAAGGGCTAAGGATCAGACATCAATGACACAGAAAAGAGAGAAGCAGCTAAAGAAACTTGGAAACAAAATGGGATTCTTTGAAGGTTTCACACTGAGAAAGTTCCAGACACAGTGGTTAGTAGTGAAAAAGGATGCACAAATCTTCAATTCTGAGTGTGCAGAAGGAGACACCACTACACATCCTACAGACATGAAGAAGAGAGTAGGGATATCATAAATAAGTTTTGTGGATGCAGTTTTAAAATCCTATGTGAAATAGACAAATCTCTTGGATGACTTTTCTTACTAAAATTAATTCAAGAAGAAAAGGAGAAGCAGATAGGGACGGATGTTTAGTTCTGTGCTAGATGGCTGGACTAGCAGGTGTGTGTGTGATGCCTTGGGTTCCATCATCAACACAGGAAAGAGGAGACAGAAGAAGAGGAGAACAAGAAGAAAGGTGAAGAAGAGTCAGCCAGTTATTGAAGAAATTAAATTCATAATTCAAAAATGTCTGACAAAAACAGGCTAGCTGATAGAATGAAGAATTTCAACATTTTTTTGTGCAATAGACAATATCAATTGTACACAAAGACTCCAGAAAATACAAGATAAAAAATACATTCTTATTTATTTGTTTAGCATTGACCTGATATCAAAGGTAGAAAAATATATCACTGTAAAGGAGAATTGCACATTAATGTACCCCATGGATATAAAAATACTCAACAGAGCCAGGTACAGTGGTGCACTCCTGTAATCCCAGCTCTTAGAAGTGCTGAGGCAAGATAACAGAGGCTCAAAGACCAGTTTGGGATCCCATTTCAAAATAAGAACAAAAATTCTGTATACAATTTTTACGAATCCAGTCTATCAAAACACAAATATGATAAGAGATCATCACTTAGTGGGCTTATTCAAGGACTGATAGACTAATCTTACAGTCAAATATTAATCAATGCAATTTACCTTCACTAGAAAACTGAAATAAAGAATAAATTCATGCCAGTACTGCTATAACACTGATTTCGAAATATACATTTGTGTCAACATGAATGAACCCAGGAAAAAACTATTTGAATTGTGCAAACTGAATCTGAACAATTTCGTCAAACACAGCACCAACCTAGAACACTGCTTTCAGTTGCATTAAGCGGCTTGATAACACAGAGCCCACAGCCACACATTCCAACCAGCCCCAGCAATTTCAGCTTAGCACCTTGACTGAGCCACATACTTCTCACCGTTCTCCACCGCTTCACATGAATTCATGAGCTGCAGCCTCCCTGATAGACTCTTCCCCAAACAAACTCAGTATTTTCCAGATAAATACGTAGGATGTGTATTGTAGTCATCTTGCCTTTCCTAACAACAAGATGCATCCAAACCAGGGCTGCTGTTTTATTAGGCCTGTGTGTGTGTGTGTGTGTGTGTGTGTGTGTGTGTGTGTGTGTGTGTGTGTGATCAATACAGTTTTTGTCTGTTGTGCTCTCACCCCAACTTTTCTATAAGCACGAAGGTTTTCCTCAGAAGATTTAAAATAGCATCATGCTTTTCAGGAATATGCACCCTGTTACAGCAGAACTAATTGCAATCATCTTAATAGACACAGAAAAAGCATTGGACAAAATTCAGCACCAATTCAAGACAAGAAACTCTCAGCAAAGGCGGAATACAGATGGTGCCTGACTTACTATGTTTCAACTTATAAATTTTTGACTTCGGGATGGTGTGAAAGTGACATGGATTCAGTAGAAACTGTACTTTGAATTTTGAATTTTAATCCTTTCCCAGGCTAGGGACATGCTGTGACACTCTCTAGTGATGCTAGGTAGTAACAGCAAGTTCTCAGTCAGCAGGTGGCCGCCGAGTAAACAACTGATGCTCTGCAGTGCACTGCCTTGCTAAACCAGGGTGTTTGGTAGGTTAATCCAGTCGCCTCATTTCCCCCTTAGACATTATCTACTACATGGATGTGGATGCAGCCCCGTCATAAATGGAGGGAACAGCCATATCTGTGAAAGAGGACTTCCTGGACTAGATTAACGATGCCAATGAAGAAACTACTTTGTGTTGTATCTAATTACAGAATATCAAATGCCTCTCTTGAGATGGGAATGAGGCAAAAGTATATGACTTACTATCTCCATTAAAATTTGTAATAGAGGTCCCCCCTATAGTATAGCAAGACAAAATACACACCACACACACACACACACACACACACACACACACACGTGCACATACAAACACACACATGCATAGATAAATGGTACATAGCTAATACACCAATCTATGAAGAAAATCCAAATAATATACCAAAATCAGAATTAATCCATGAATTTAGTGAGGTAGTCAAAATAAAATACATAGCCAACACCTAGAAAATTTTAAGAATGGAACCTTTTAAGGCATGGCAGCACTTACTTTAATACCAATACATAGGAATTTGAGGCAGAAGGATCATGAGTTCAAGATCAACATGAACTACATAGTGAGTTCTAGACCAGCCTGGGCTACACAGTGAGACCCTATCTTAAAAACAAACTAGTGTTGTAGAGGATCAAAAGTCTGTGGGCCGGGGATGCGGCTCTGTCAGTAGAGTGCCTTCCTAGGATGCCTGAAGTCTTGGGTTTGATCTCTGCATCACACCATGTCAGACATGGTGTGCATACCTGTAAGCCCTGCACTCTGCAGCTGGAGCTGGGAGGTTCACAAGTTCAAGGTCCCCTTCAGCTACACAGCAAGTTTAAACCCAGCCCAGGCTGCATGAGATCTTGTCTCAAATATATACATATCTTTTTTTGGTAATAGTGTAATCAAAGTAGTATTTAAAGATAAATGAATGAAGTAGAACACTGAAAGTGTGAAAAGTAAAACTTATTGCTGAGATAAGGTAGGAAAATGACACTGAGCTCTGCTGTATTGAAGGATGGAACACTCAATAGTATGAGTATTTTACTGTCTCAAATTAATCTATAGACTTAACACCTCAGCCAAAATCCCTTAAGAGTTTTGATAAACTGAGTCTAAATGTGCTATGGAAATGCACACGCATGTGGAGATGAGATTGAAGGTAAAACCAGAGGTGAGGGACTTAAGCTACTCCGTTTTAAAAATGGCTATAGAGCCGTAGTAATGAAGATAGTTCGGTATTGGTGTCACACAAAAGGAGACAGATGAACTGAACAGAATAGAGCCCAGCGATGGAACTATGTTCCTATGGTGGATGGAGTTTTGATGGAGCTCCCAGGTCCTCAGGGGAGAAAGAAACGTGTATGATAAACCATGCTAAAACAACCACATATCTGTACAAACAATACAGATGTCCATTATGTCCTGACATAATGCTGTACACAGAGCTGAACAGAAGAAAATTGAGAAAATTCTGCAAAATTTCTCAGATAAAATATAACAAACCCTAAAAGGAAAGACTGAAAAAAAATGGACTTCAGGAAATTTCAAACTTTTACTTGTCAAAAAAAATGTTGTTTTTTTTTTTAAATATATAAGGTGAAATGTGAAAATATTTGGGAACTTTATCTAAAGAATAGGATTGAGGGTATAGCTCAGTAGTAGAGAGCTACCAGTGAGGGGCTGGGGGCGTGGCTCAGTGGTAGAGCCCCTGCCTAGAATCCCCCAGTGAGGGGCTGTGGTGTAGCTCAGTGGTAGAGCCCCTGCTTAGAATCCCCCAGTGAGGGGCTGTGGTGTGGCTCAGTGGTAGAACAACTGCCTAGAATCCCCCAGTGAGGGGCTGGGGTGTGGCTCAGTGGTAGAGCCCCTGCTTAGAATCCCCCAGTGAGGGGCTGGGGTGTGGCTCAGTAGTAGAGCACCTGCCTAGAATCCCCCAGTGAGGGGCTGGGGTGTGGCTCAGTGGTAGAGCCCCTGCCTAGAATCCCCGGTGAGGGGCTGGTGTGTGGCTCAGTGCTAGATCCCTTGCCCAGCATCAGAAAGGCTCTGCCTCCATTGCAATTCTGCAAATAATAAATACACAGAGAGCAAGATAATGTATGTGCATGAATGAGGTAAGTATCAAGAATATATAAAGAACTGGTACAGCTTAAATATGAGAAAACAAGCAATTCAATTAGACTAAAGCTCTCTATCATTCTTTCACAACAAAATATATTAGGAAGTCCAGAACATGAATACCCAGCCAACACCATCAGCTCTTAAGTAAATGCAATACCATCTCAATTTGACACAGCTATATACACACAAGAAGGCAAACCCAGGGAGACTGACAATACTAAGTGCTGGCAGAGACATGGAGCAACTGGAGCTCATATAGTACTGATGGCCTGTTTGGCCCAGTAATCCAGCTACTGGGTGACTCTGTAAGACAAATCTAACATATTTTAACATAGAAAATGGTACTTTAGTGCTCACAGTATCTTTATTCGGAGTGTCCTCAAGCTGGAATCTACAGAGTCATTCAAAATGGGGAAATAGAGCAACCATTTGGTGGTGCATCCACACAGTGGAATAATGCTCTGCAATAGATAAAAACTAACTAAATACACACCAAGTTGCTGCAGTCTCTTAAAAAGGCATGAGGAAAAGAACCTACCCACTCTGTGTGGTCTCACTTATTTGAAATTCTTAGGGAAAAAAAAAAGCAAAATGATGGTTGACAGAGAGGCCATGATTGCTTGGGGACTGTTGGAGAGTGAAACAAGAGGCACACAGAGGAACTTCTGTGGGAAATGTTCTCATTCTTGACTATGTTGCTAGTTTCATAGCTGTGTATGTTTTCAAAAATTCGACAAATCAGGCTGTTTATCTTGCATGTGAACTATACCTCAGTAAAGATGATTCTTTTTTTTTTTTCCCAAGAAGTATAACGTGCACTGGGAGCCTTGCAACTAGGAAGGGGACTTCAGCCAGAGACCTTCTGGAACATCTGTCTGAACAGATGTTTTCTGTGAAGGGTACTGGGGCTCAGCGTGTTAGGGAAAGCTCCTTGGGCAGACAGGGCAGGTTGTAGCCGGCTTCAGGCGGGGAAATGAATGCTGGGTTTTTCCAGATGAGCTGGGTTTGATCTTGGCTCTTCTTTTAAACTTGACATGGGTGTTGGCAAGCTCCTTGGCTTTCTTGAGCCTTGCATTTCGTCTCCCTGCCTGTATAATGGGTGTTGAATTCTCTCTCTACCCAACTCACACAGACTGTCCTGCCAATCATCTGAGTTAAGGAGGGGTGAAAAAAACTCTAAAACTTCAAAGTGCTGTGTGCATGTGCAAAGAGGAATGGGGGGTGTGCTGTGTGCATGTGCAAAGAGGAATGGGGGGTGTGCTGTGTGCATGTGCAAGGAGGAATTGGGGGGGCAGCGTTGAAGATGGCAAAATGAGTTTTAGTTCTCAGTGACTACACACGTTTTTAGAATCACTGCTCACGTTGAACAGGAAGGGAGAAGGGAATCTCCTCCTTCCTGTTGGATATTTTGATATCTTGGGGGTTCACTGGGTCTATTTAGATTTAAAGATGTTACCTGAAACCCTCTAGGTGAAAGAAAAAAAAGTTGCTGGGGATGGAAGCCCTTATGAGGCCAACTAGATAAAGTCATTATCCTATAACCAGGTGATAACAGTTCCTCTCACATTAATCCACTTCTAATCCCTTCAAGGGCATGGGAAAACGTCAGGGAACAAAGGCCACTGCCATTTCACACACTGCATCTCATGAGTGCATTTGTCAAACTTCGCTGGCCTGTGTATCTGTCTGCTTGTCCAGATGTGACAGGCATGGTGGGTGGGAGGAAGCACAGGTGCTTAGCATATTTGGGAACAGAGGGGCTCTCAGGAGCTCTACCTTAGGACTTGAACTGGAGGCAGTAGGGGGGGACTGTTAATACCCCTGAACAGCCATACCCAAGAGTTACAAACAGACATTCAGCCCACACCATGATCCTCTGTACTCAATTCTCTTTTAGAACTGAAACAAAAGCTAAGATCTGAGCACACAGGCCAAATAAAGGCACAGCTGGGTTCTGCCCCGGGGAACCTTGGCTTTGGGGTTTCTGCAGTTCCCTCATCTCTGAGGAGAGATTGTATTGCCCACTTCTCCGTTACAGACTCCTGCAGCCTTTGGGCCTCCAAACCCCTCTTCTGAGGTTTGTTTCTTTCTATCTGAGTGAGACAAACAGCCTCCAGCGATGAATGATGCTAAGTGCCAAGGACTGTATTCCACCCTCCTCAAGCCGTTTAGAAACCCTCAGGCTCCTTTGTCTCTCCTAAACCCCCATTCAGGATGACTCCCGCTGTGAGGGTAGACTGTGGGTCAGGTCTCTGAAGATGTTTAAGTGAAGATTGTATTTCAGAGGTTGTCCTTCTTGCTTAGTAGATGGCACAGCCAAGGCCACTGCAAAGGGAGCTTGAGAATGGGAAAACAGGGTCTCCACCATGAGACATGTAAACTCTGCCCAGACAGATTCTCAAATACTAGTGGGAAGGTCTGGACATGGTTTCTTCCCCTCAAAAACAACACTGAGGCTCTGTCTCCAGTTCGAGAGAGTGTTACAATGTGCTGCAACCTTCAGCAGGCATTTGGGTTGTAGGGGAATCTGCCTCCATGAAGGGATTAGTGTAGCTCTCTTGGTCATACATATGTTCTCATGAGCATGGAGTACCTTTATCCTCGCTCTCTCCTGCATCCACCTGTTTCCCTTTTCACATTTCTGCTGCACGCACATGGAACATCTATCCCATTCCCAGAAGTAGAGCAAACATTAGCATCATTTTCTTGGACCTTAAGAGCTGTCAGCTGAAGAGCCTTGTAGGGTGGGGTGGGATTGAGACAGGGTCTCACTGTGTAGCCCGGGCTGGCCTGGAATTCATAGAGGTCCTTCAGCTCTGCTTTCTGGATGGTAGGATTAAAGCCACCATGCTCAGCTAAAGAGACTTGTTTTTCTTGATGAATCACCCAGTGTCAGGTCCTCTATCACAACAACAGACAACAGACTAGGCTGGTAAACTTTAGTCACTGGCACCGACAAGTCTTCCTTCTGGTTCCCTATAAATGACTTGTACAGCATCAAGGGTAGCAAGACTTGGCTGTGTTGGAAACCAGGGAACCCCTTCACTCATCTAAAGTTTGGGATGTACCCTGGAAACTTCCAGAATAACCTTTGTACTTCACTTCCCAATGTCTAAGCTTATAGAGGGGGCTTCCCTGGAGTGAGCTGCTTGGTGGCCGCTGATAACTGCTCCAGGGATAAACAGGAAACTTCCTTGAGCCTCTTTTGACAGGCTCATCGGTCCTGCTCAGCACTGACATCAAGTAGCCAGCATTCTGCAAACTATGACATCACAGGATCACAGATGCTCCGCTACCCGCTGACCAGCCCTGCTCCGTTCCAATGCAGCACCCACCAGTGTCACTGTCTGCAGTGATGTCCAGTAACTACAAACGGACATCATCTCAATTAACAAGGTACCTTTGGGGCGTCTCCCCGCCGAATATCCCAGCCCAATTGTCCGCACTGTCATCAGGCCCTAATCAACTAATGATGGCTGAAAATGAGGGAGGCCAATCCCAATAAATTCGCAGGAAAGTCATTTTTCTCTTTTAATGCCCCTCTCCCTCCTCTTCTTTCTTCCCACGGCACAATGCAGTAAATTAATGTCACCGTGGTTATTACACTACGGCTGCTATGCAAGTATTCAAGAGACGGCCCTGGAATATTTTACTCCAGCATTTATTTGTCCATAAAATAAAGTGGGATTTATGGTGTGACTCTCCAGTTTGAGGGTTGCATGGACGGCAGCTGGGCACATCCTTATCTCCTCCATAGGTAAAGATATAGCAGCACTTCTCCAGAACAGGAGCCCCATGAGAAAGGGGTCCTGAGACAGGAGGGGGCACATCTCCCATAAGATCCACTGAGGTACCTGCTGGAGAAGACTTTGCTGTAAAGAGCAAGGTGACTTTGAGAGAAGAGGTTCTAGTGCATGAGAAAGGCCAGCCCGATAGCCCCCTTCCCACTTTGAAACCTTCTTGCAATTTCTCCTGCAGTTACGGGAACTGGAGTCTGGCTCAGGAGCACCTGGCCTCCCTCACTGCAGCAGGACCCTGCGATGGATTAATTTTGAGCGCTTCTTTTTGTCTCTTGTGGTCTCTTCTCAGTAGACGGGGCAGCCACATCAGGGAGAGCAAAGCTGTGCGAACAAGACCCAGCCGTCGTTTGTTAAAATATGCCGCCTGCACAAAACTCTTCCCCGGGAAGGCAGAGAGGCTCCACCTTGGAGAACGCGCTGGGAAATTATAATTCATTGATTTGGAAGCCAATCATTTCGTATTTTGACTGCTGGCTTAGGAATATTCATATTTTACACCGCATTTAAATTTTCCTGTGCCATTAAAATCCCCGAGCTCTATAATTAGGCCTCTCCTGATAGTTACGGATGAGGTCTGTCTTCCAGGGAGAGTAACCAGGAGCCACTGGGAAGCCTGAGTATGCAGGAGGGCATCCTCTCAGTGGTGGGCATTGCCCTCATCCCATCCCTTCTCAGGCAGGTAGCTTCACCAACCCTGCGTTCTCCACGGGGATGGAGTGCAGAGTCTCTAGAGACAAGGCTGCAGCCACCGCCTGCAGCACTCTCCCCTGCTCGGCTCCTGTTTACTCACTCCAACACAATTTGCATTCTGAAAGCCGAATCCTGGACGCCGATGATATTTATGAAATAAAATCCTGCCGGTTGCAGCATCTAAAACAGATGTGGCTCGCCGCAGCGCTGTGTGTGTACAAAGCTGCTTTGCCCAGAAAGAAAGAAATAAATGGGAGGCTTCTCCAGAGGTAAATATTGTTTTAGGACATGAAATATAACACAGAAGCCATTCCAGTACTGTCCTTGTAAGTCATGCCCTGTGGCTGACTAGATGCCTCCCCTTTGGGCCTGCAGGGGTCCCCCATACTATCTTCCTATTTAGAAAAAAAACGAGGTCCCCCAAACCTGAAAAGTCACTGATCCTTGGGGTCCTGGCCACATCTCACTAGTCAGGTTTCTGCTGACAGCGACCAAAATATTGGGTAATGAAGATGGAAAGCCAATAAAGGGGGGGGGGAACATTAAGAATTGCTTAGAATGGATTCTGTGTGCAATTACTTCCGTTTTTGCTAACTATTGTGTAAACAACACTTTTAACAAGGCAATTGGAATCTTGAAGACAATTCTGCTTAGAGATATAGCTTCAATTTATTATATGAGAATAACCGAAAACTTTGCTTCTGCTGCGTTGCAGTCAATTTCCAAGGCATGCACATTTCGAATGCGTGATTAATCATGAGTGTAGGGATTGTCAATAAACACCCAAAGTCGGCTGGAGCCGCCTGCTCATTCCGTGTGGTCATCCTAATCTGCCACAGCCGGGCAGGCACAGGCACCAGCCCCACCTCTCCAGGGTCTTCACAAAGGATCAATTTTGCTCTCTAGGATTTCATTTAGCACATTCACAGAAGCTTCAGGCTCTAGCTATCCCAGTCCAGCAGTGGCCTCCAGTAGCACACCATCAGGGTGTGGCTGACAGTCCCCAGGCATCAGGTGGCCATCCTCACCTTTGAAGAGAAAGAC
Organism: Peromyscus eremicus; assembly: GCF_949786415.1. NCBI lineage: Eukaryota > Metazoa > Chordata > Mammalia > Rodentia > Cricetidae > Peromyscus > Peromyscus eremicus. The sequence continues at coordinate 154,017,871 of NC_081416.1, read as the reverse complement.
TTAAGTTTGGAGACTTCAAACAAAATCAAAACAGACTGACAAAAAAAAACCAATTGGTCAAATAGATAATTTGAACAAATGTGCCTTGTTTTACTGTATTGTTTTAATTGTTGTTTTAGTTTGGGTTGTTTGGAGGTTTTGTTCACTTCTGAGACAAGTTCTATGTACTCAAACCAAACTGGCCTAACCCTCCCCCTGCCTCACCCTCCATGTGTTAAAATGATGGGCCTATGCTAACAGGCCTAGCCAACTATGTTTTACCTTAAAACTAAGAAATCTGGGTAGTAGGAGAGAGGACTCTGTGGTTAAGAGCACTTCCTGCTCTTGCAGAGGATGCAAGTTTGGTTCTGAGTCCCCACGTGGCAGCCCTCAATTGCCGGTAACTCCAATTCCCGGGATCCTAGGGCTCCAGGTGCACGTAGGGTGCGCAATACTTACACACATAAAATATAAACAAATAAATCTTAAAAGTATCTAAAGGGTTTTTGAGCTGTGTGTGGTAGTTCATGCCTGTCACCTAGTATTCAGAAGGCTGAGTCGGGAGGATCACTGAGATTCCAAGGCCTCCTGGCCTACAGAGTGAGATTTTATTTCAAATAAATAAACTAGAATAAAATAATTTGTAGTTGAGAGAAGTGACAATGTGCAGCTTGACTATCATTTACAGTTTTATCAGACGTATGCTTCCTTTTCCTTCCTGTTGGCTTTTTGATGTTTTTGTTTTTTCTCAAGTAGCTTTTTGCAATGCTAGGCAGATGCTCTATCACAGAGCCACACCCCCATTCTGATCAACCCTAATTTCTTATACATAGTCCCTGGTATTTATTTTCATTTTATGTGTTTGTGTGTCTAGCCTGCATGTGTCTGTTACAGTACATGCAGTGCCCACATAGGCCAGATGAGGGCATCAGATCCTTTGGAACTGGAGTTACAGACAGCTGTGAACAGCCATATGGGTGCTAGGAATGGAGCCCAGATCCTCTGGAAGAGCAGTAGCCTGTGCTGTTTACCACATCTCTCCAAACCCTTTGGGCCCTGGTAAGAACATGCATGGTTTTAAGTATGCCCAGAATGGAAAAATTGTTAATATATACACACACATATATGTGTACACCATATATATGTATGTATGTGTGTGTGTTATATGTATTGTTCATGTATACAGTTTGTGTATAAATACATAGCTTATGTATTCTAAATAGACATTGTAAGCATATGCTATTTGTATTGTAAATACATACACACACACACACACACACACACACACACACACACACACATCGTTTCTGGGTGTTCATCCCTGCAGCTAAGTCTCCCTAACAGTGGAAGGCAAGAATGAACAACTACATTGGAAAGTCACACGTGTCCTCCAGACAGCAGAGTAGCTGTGCAGAGTGAAAAGCTAAAATACAAAGCAGGTGTCTCTGCCTAGTGTCTGTGAGGAATCTTAATGTGTTTTTGTTACCTGCTAATTAGTTGAGTCTTCTGCTGAGGGGCCGAAGCCATTGGTCACTTGGGGTACACAGTGCACTTTGAAAAGAACCCTTACGGGAGGAAGGATGCTTTCTTTCCCTTCCCCACATTCAGACCATGACAGCAAGTCCCTACAAACCCCCACCTCCCACAGTCACGCCACAGCCACACCCATACACATACCCACATTTCCAGCACACACACACACACACACACACACACACACACACACACACAAACCCATACACATACCCACACCCCCAACACCCTCATATCCCCAACACCCCCAAACCCACACCCTCACACCCACACTCCCACACCCACACACATACATATACCCACACCCCCAACACACCCACAGCCTCCCACACACACAACACCCACATCCTCACACATACACATACCCACAACCCCAACACCTCCACACCCCAACACATCCCACACACTCACACTCTCCACACACACCCAGATACACCCACACATCCACACATACCTACACCCATCCACACTCACCTCCCCACTCCCCCACTCCCTACACCCCCCACACTCATATACACACCCCAACTACCCAAGACACACAACATACACACATATGCCACACACACACATGAACACACACACACACACACACACACACACACACACACACACCACTCCAAGATAACCCACACTCCCAGATACTCATGCCCACTCCCACCCCCCCACACACACACATCCCTGTACACCTCCACATTCTCATATACGCCCAGACACCCCCACATACCCACACCCACTCCCACCCTCCCCATACTCCCCACACCCCACCCCATACTTCCACATACATTTAGCTTGGATAAGGGCAACTTGCAAAAGGGTTGGATTGCATAAACATCAGAAAGGCACTCAATGCCAAACACCTTTCTGAGAGAGAGAAAAAAAATAATCAGGTGAGTTCACTTCATTCTTCCTGCAACCTAAAAATAAATGCAAGGGGCTTCTCCCAGCTTCTGGGAATATGCGTATGGATTTCTTGCTGACATTCGATTCTCTGAACTGAATGTCACACTTGCTGAGAACAGTTAAAAAATAATAACGCCAGACTGTTATCATTATTAGAAGGGCAAGAAGAATGAAATACCATGATTATCATTAGGAAACCCTGTAAAACATATTTGTACATTATCTTGGGGCGAATATACGTGTCATCTGTTGTCAATTGTTAGGCAAAGAACGTGGTAATGTGTTGTTCCCATCCAGCCCTCCCTAGAGCTTCACAGGAGACAGAAATGAAGCACAAGGTGTGTGAGCAAAGACAGATGTACTGGCACCGTAAGGCAGGACACTCCGGGACTGGTGACACCAGGGGACAGCGGCAGCAAAAGAAAACAGTCTGAAGCCCCCCTGGTGGCCACTTGGAAAGCTGGACTGAGCTGAGGCTGTGGGACAGGGCTAGTGAATTGCAAGGTCGGGTCTCCTAAGTGTGCAGTGTGCGGTCTCTTTCAGGAGGCCTCTCAGCTCCAAGGGAGAGATTGGTGGGGGTGCCTCCTCAGAGGACCTGCGTGTTTAAATAAGTAAAAAGCTTTGGAGTGCAGGAATGCCTTGAGAAAGGAGCAGAGCCATGTCCCGCTACTGGTGCCGTCTTGTGTCATGTGTCTGCAAATCATACCTTTTGTTCTCTTTTATTGTGTTTCAGCTTCCAAATCCTTTTGAGAACACTATGAAAACAGAAATACATGGGGGTGCACGAACTGTCTCATGTCAGTGTGGCAGGCCTCCAATATCTCACTTCAAGGTCCCCCTCCAAGCCCTCACGTTTTACCAGTTCCAAACTCATGACCTTTGTGCACATCAGATGTGATGGTACACACCTAGAATCTGGGCACATAGCAAAACTCTGTTTCAATAAATTTAAAAGATGTAATGCAATTTAATTTTATATCTTTGGTTCATGCAAAGGGGGCCTCTTAACTTTAGCTTCCAGGGTTCCCTGGTTCCTGCGAGCATCCGATCAGCTCTCTGAGATGACAGTCACTCAACAGCCTTTGAGGGATATCTAAGAGCTGATGGAGCTCTCAGGGAGCAGGGTCTCAGTCAAGGCCCTCAGGTATGTTCTCCTCTTTCCACAGCTTTCTCTCCTCCCTGGACACATGGTCCAGAGGGTCTGAAACAATGACATCGGACATCTTCTTAAGTTCCAGAGAGCATATGGTGTGGAAAAATAGCTTCTGCTAGCCCCAGGGCCTCTTGGCCACTGAAGTGCTGACATGCCACCCAAACTTAGCATCTTTCCTTCTTGCTCCAAACTCATAGTCTGTGGAGGTCTAAGGCTACACACAGGTTTGGGTCAAGCATCAGCTATGGGTCTGGGTCAAGTGGGGCTGTAGGTGTTCACAGGAGGGAGGATCTGACCCTGCTCTTTAGGACACCTTGAGAGAAAGCTACCTGTGTATCTGAAGTCTGTTCTCTACCCGGAGCACTTCATGTCACCCCCCACAAAGGAGGAAGAAATTCCTAACTTGGAAGTGGTACCCTACGCAAATGTTTCCATTTGGTTTCAAGCCTGCTGGCCCCAACCTCATGTGACTTGAGTGCTTTGACTCCAGGCACCCGCTGTTCTGTGAGGTCTGAGCTCTTTTGTTCTCAGCACCAAGATGGCCTCTGCCTGTGGTTAGCTGCTTCCCAGTTTTCAGGGTATGGGCACCGGATGGTTTCAAGTCATTCCTCCAAGAACAGTCCGCTGGAGCTAGCTGTCAATGCAGAACTCACAGCCTCTGTCCTGCTCTTTCCAAACCACCACCTGCCTTTGTAATATCCTAGGTGGAATGAGCCTAGTGGTTCAGGCCTGTTATCTCAGCGACTTGAGAGGCTGAGGCCAAAGGATCCAAAATTCTCAGCCAACCTGTGCTACGGACAGAGTTCAGGACTGGTCTGAACAACATTAATGACACTTTGTCTCAAAACACAAATAAACTGAGGGCTGGGGTGGGGCTGAGCAGCACATTGTTATCAAGAATCCCCAAGTGAGGGGCTGAGAGTGTGGCTCAGGGGTGGGGCCCCTGCCTAGAAGCCTCCAGTGAGGGGCTGGGGTGTGGCTCAATGGTAGAGCACCTGCCTAGAATCCCCCAGTGAGGGGCTGTGGAGTGGTTCAGAACACTTGCCTAATATCCACCAGTGAGGGCCTAAGGGTATGTATGGCTCAGTGGTAGAGCCCCTGCCTAGAATCCCCCAGTGAGGGGCTGGGGTGTGGCTCAGTGGTAGAGCCCCTGCCTAGAAGCCCCAGTGAGGGAGTGGGAGTGTGGCTCAGGGGTGGGGCCCCTGCCTAGAATCCTCCAGTGTGGGGCTGGGGGCGTGGCTCAGTGAGACAGAGTTTGCCTAGCCTTAGCCCAGTACCAGCCCAAGTTTCAGTTGCAAGCAAAAACACACATGCACGCACGCACACAAGCACACACACCAGGCTCCCTACACTAACATTTGTGAAGTCCTGTTCTCCCGCCCTCTTTGCTTTCATTCCCAGGACACTCAGGACATCTCACCTTAGACCTGCAGATTTTTGTTCTTCTGGTTTTAGCTCTAATTTTTCAAGTTAACATTATTTTATTTCATTTCCTAAGCAGTTCCAATAAGACAGGTGGAATATGAAAAGGTGAGTCATAGATAGTCTAGAAACTGCCTATCCTAGAGACTCTTCCCAGATCCACAAGCCCCCATATCCCTGTACAGACCTCATAGCTCCACCCACCCGTACATCCCCTCATGATCTCCTGTTGATCCCCATAGTCCCGGTCTTCCAGGGCTCAGCATGGACCCCATTGATCCCAACGGTGTGCACAGACAGCTCACTGGCCGCCAGGGTCCCCTACACCTCCGCTTCTCCACTTTACCTGTTCACCAAGAGGGAGCTGCTGTCTTTCTGGGGTGGGGCCTTTCCCTGCCAGCATTAGTGATCTCTATGTTTTCTCCTTGCACCTCTGATTGCCTCTCCCCAGACTTGCCTATTGGTTCAGGGTGGGCTGTTAAGCCGTGAAAACTGTGAGGACATTAACTTTAGGTTCTACATACAATTTATACGTTAAATATGGAGGCCTAGATTCACTCCAACTCAGTACTGCCCTGGACTGGTCAGATAGAGAAGTAGATGGGAGTGTTTGGCCAGTCCAGCTACCACTTAAAACCCACTTTCTTGTCAACCTGTTGCCTCATATCAGGCAGTCATGAAGCTATAGGAAGACATCGTGGGCCAGGCTTAGGGAGGGAGCCTTGTAACGTGCTCCACTGTAAGTCACTAAATGAGGAAGAGGCATGCACCGGACAAACACGAGCAAATCACGTAGATTGGATACCACCACACAAACTGGGAAGTGGAGAAAAGGTGACCCATAGGGGTTTAGACTGCCACCTCCTGAGACCCTCTGTCTCTTCAACACACTTTTACTCAATGTGAACTCAAGGCTTTCCTCCACCACCCTCACCATTTTGGGCCACACCCAAGAACCACTGATATTCTATTTTACTTAATATCTTTATTTAATTTATATTCATCCTTTTTTACTTAAATAGATTTAATTTTTAAAAGAAGCTTTATATCATTACCATGAAAAAAAACTAATAGCACTTACCATAAATATAAAATAACCATTAAAAAAGCTTATAATGGAAACAAAACCATGTAATTAAATTCCAGCTCAATATGAAGGCTTGGTGAAGGCTGAGCCTGCTCACTCCATTAAAAGGGGAGGCGTCCAAGTGTGCTGGAGCCCATGAGAGCCTTTCTGCCTGACCCTGAAGGACTAAGAGCACCCATGGAGTCCCTACTCCGAGCAAGATGAATGTGCTCCCACCCATCTGGAGAGACATCACTAAATGCTGAAGGCTCCCACAGTGGTTATGAATGTTTTCAGAGGTGCTGGACCCAACTGGAGAACAATGATGATGCCACTGTTTGTTTGCAGAGGCATCACCTTGCAGATGGAAGGTTGGTGCAGGCCTGTAATCCCAGCTGCTTAAGAGGCTGGGACCAGAGGATAGCAAGTTCAAGGCCAGCTTTGGCTAAATGGTGAGGCTCTGTCCAAAAATAAACAAGTAGAAAGGAAGCTAGGCTGTATCTTATCGGCAGGGCACTCCCTAGAATCCACCAGTGCAGAGCTGGGGATGTGGCTCAGTGGTAGAGCACTGCTTTAGAATCCAGCGGTGAGGAGGAAGGGGCGTGGCTCAGTGGTAGATCACTGCTTTAGAATCTAGCAGTGAGGAGCAAGAGGTGTGGCTCGGTGGTAAGCTCTTGACTAGCAAAACAGGAAGTCCTGGAATCCCTCACCAGAACCCCAGAACAAAACCAAACCACAGTGTCTTAGGATGGCGCAATAGAGAGCAGAGAACCTGAAAACCTGGAACTGAGCCACTACTTGGCTAGGGGAGGGCCGTCCTCTTTCTTATCGTCAGCTTTCAGAGAGTCTGGACCGTTCCAGGGCTCCCCTCAGAACATGTGCCTGCCCATTCCTTAAGCCCCATTCACACCTAGCAAGTAAGCCATGCTTGAAAGTGTCATTTACTATCAAGTGACGCAAAGCATGTGCTGTCAGAAAGAGCTACCAGGGACTAGTACGTGATACGTCTTCCTCAAACTAGAGAAAAGGGACACTTGACCATCAAATAACGAAGAGAAGAAAAGCAAACCTAAGTGAACCCTAAACCACACAGGAACCAGAAGCTACTTGTTGTCAAAATAGAAGTCTGAGCTTTGTGAAAGAAATAGCTGAATGTAAAGCCATGGACTCCCGTCCTCCTGAGAGCCTCTTCCAGCCAGGAAGAGAGCAGGTTATCAGAATTCATGTGAGAAAACACAGCCTCCATTCTTAGTGTAAGTGCGATTAATACAAGCAGCTAGAGAAAGGCTTAAAAACGAACCCATACATTATCCCCCCACCCCTCACACATATAGATTTTATTTGACCTATTGCTTTTAAAATAGAATACCTTCCCAGGCACGCTTTCTGTGATAACACTCGGAGACAAAAGAGGAAAAATGCAGATCAATTCTACATTACATGTATGTTGCCGCATTTGGCAAAATCAAATGAGATCTTTTCATCTCCTTGCTCGAAGGAACAAAAACAGTGCAATATTATGAAACCTCACAGAGTTTTATTTCCCGGCGTCTTTTGTGTCCAGCCTTTTAAATTCAAGTTTTTCTGCCTTTTTTACTGACAAGCCCACAATTTTCAGAAAAGAAAGCTAGCATTAATTAAGACAGTGCCAGATGTAATTTTCTTGGGAAGTAAATTTCTCCACAACTAAAGGTTACGGAGACCTTTTCACTGTCAAAATTTACTACAGCCTGTGAATGTTAATGTTTCTAATGAAGACATGTTCTCTGTCCCTGAACTTAAAAGTACCCAGAGAAGAAGGCAGAGAGAGAGAGAGAGAGAGAGAGAGAGAGAGAGAGAGAGAGAGAGAGAGAGAGAAACTGGATTTGACGAATGTATCCACAGTCTGCATTAATGTCGGGAACCCTAGGCTGCTGGTGCATGTTGTAATTACAGTATTTGGATAGCTTTGTTTACTAAACAAGGACTATGGCCACAGATTGGCAATTTTACATGAACAGTGGGGTTGTAGTAGGGACCTTATGTTACAAATGAGCCCCAAGTGTAATAAGCACTTACCCCACTGTGCTTAAGGAAATGCATCTTGACTCCTAGCCATCAGGAAGGAAGCGGGCCAACACATGCCACACGCCACATCCCACAACCTTCATCTCACACTCTCAAAATTGGGCACTAGTGTCAGCATGGAACATCCTGGACTTCTGACTTTCTCAGTCCCTGGTTTTTATATGCAGAAGGTTACCTTGGCATTGGAAGATACTCAGATAACCTGTTTGTGTCCTTGATTTTGAAGATCTAGGTAGCAGGAACACCAGCATCTTCTGTCCCTATTGATAGAGAGAAGTGGGGTCTTTCACCAGTCTCCTGGGGTGCTGTGCTGTTGCTTAATGATCCCTAGGATGAAAAGTCAGCCGGTCTCAATCTCACACCAACTTCCTGATATTTTCCTCTTCAGTGAATTTGGAAGAGAGGTAGTGTGACCTCACTCAGAGTGAAGAGATGCTCATGTCTGAAATCAATATAGAAATTCTTCAAAATCTCTAATAGAATTTCTTTAAAATGTATGTCAAGGTATATGGCTAAAGGAATATAAGTCAGCACAATACAGAGATATCTGGACATCCATGTTTATTACCTCACAACAGTCCAGACATAATTAGGCTAAATGCCTTCAGCTGTAAAGGAAAAAACTGTTCCATTTGTGGGAAAATGGATAGACTGGAGGCTATCACGCTAACTAAAATAAACCAGTCTTCGTGAGTCCCTCTCCATCCCTGCTAGGATCTGAGATGGCTTGATCTTGTGTTGATCTTGTGCCCATAGTCATGGTCTCTTTGAGTTCATGTTTGTAGCAGCACTGTCATGTTAAAGATGTTAACTACCCTTGGCTCTTATCATCTTTCCACCCTGTTTTGTCTATTGGCAACTGATGATGGTTAGGGAAATGAGGCAATTACCTTCAGAGGTGAAGGATGCTGAGAGGCTACTGATGCTCCCGTAGGTGACCCTTCACCATGCACATATATGTAACACTGAGTGAGCTCAGTATGTTTTCAAGAAGAGTTCATGAAGTTGGGAGAGGGAAAGTGGAATGGAGGGATAGGGGATGAAATGGAGGAGAGGAAAGGGGGAGGGAGCAAGCAGCTTGATCAAAGTGCAATGTATGCCATGTATAAAATTATCAATGAATGATTTTCAAAATAAGCTAGACTGAGAAAAACCAATATCACATGTTATCTCTCATTTATTGAATGTAGGTTTACAAAATAAAGATGAGAAAATAGGAAGGAGACTATGTGGGGAAAGAACTAGGGCAAGTGGGAGGGGCAAGGAAAGATACTGGTGGGGTGACTATGAGCAAAGTACATGACATGGAAAATATCAGTATGCCCATCATTTTACATAATGCATATGTACTACTATCAACAACAATTCTTTAAAAGATGCTTATTCCATTCACCCATTAGTGGTTTTTAGGAACCTCGACCTAAGAGAACACGACCTATAACTTCTCCAAAGACATTTTCCAGATGCAAACTCAGCAGTGACAAACCAAGTATTCAACGTGGGCTGATTTAACACATCATGATACCCCACAACTGGAATATTACACAAGTACCAGCCCTCCTAATACAAACTGCAATTCAAAGGAAGCCTTGCTGCTACATGACAGTAAAAAGCAAGGTTGAAATCTCCGTGCTTTTGACTTTATACAGACAAACATACAGGCTGGGGACAGGAAGAATGTACCCAATTGCTAACATGGGGTGGGGGTGGCCTTAGGCGGTGATTAATTTTATTTTCTTTAAGAAAAAACAGCAGAACAACAACATTATGACTCAAAGAGGCATGTACCAACCCTTGCATTGCCGTGAAACTTTACAGTATGTTTTTAAAAACTATTTTATTGTTTGAAAACATCTTACATGCAAATTTTAATCAAATCCACTCTCTATTCCCTCTCCTCCTCCTCCTCCAATACTCACGACCACTGCTCCCCCTCCTAAGTTCATGTGCTTTGTAAAAGCCACCGAGTCAACTCAGTGCTGCCTGTGGGAGCAAGTGCGGAGCCATCTACTGGGACCTTGGGAAGCTTCTCAGTGGCTACATCCTTGAAGAAAAGCTGCCTCTCCCTCATTAGCATCAACTGCCAATAGCTCCTCATTTGTTTCATTTTGTTTTATCTTATGTCTGTTTGCCTGTGTGTATGTGTGTGCATCATGTGCATACAGTGCCCACAGAAGTCAGAAGAGAGACTGGAAACCCTTGAATTGGAGTTACAGATGGTTGTGAGCCACTGTGTGGTTGTTAGGAACCAAACATGGTTCCTCTGGAAAAGCAGTAAGTGCTCTTAACTACTGAGTCATCAATACAGCCCTGATAAAATGTTTATTAAATGAAAAGAAAAAATGTGTAATTAAGTCACCTAGGTGGTTCTGCTCACTGTCTTGCTGAATGGCAGAATCTAACCAAAGAAGCTGAGATGGAGATGTCACTTTGAGGCTTCTGAATCTCGATTTAGCAGAAGTTAAGGGATGGCTCAGTGACCATTCATCTCTTGGTGATCTCCCTTGGTGTGTTGCTTTAGACTCCCACTCATAGATAAGATCTACTCTGGTCCTCCAGAATGGAGCAGCATCAAGCACACAGGGTCCTTTGTAAGAAGCACCTTAATAGGGGACAGAGAGGTATTGGCATCCCTGGGGGGATTCACCTTGTGGAGGAATGTCACCAACTGTGCAGAACTCCCAGTCAGGGGCTCCTTCCCTAGGCATCTTCAGAAGGAAGAGGAGAAAGTGACTCACCCTGACACAGCATCTCTCAACATCCTGGTATCACTTGACAGGTGCAGAGAGCTTGGAGTAGAGACACAGTAGGAGGCTTGTAATGGAGGCATGCTATTGCTCACACAAGTCACGAAATACATGTAGAGAATGTCATGGGAAAGGGAAATTCCTTTGCGTCTGTGGAAAGGGTAGACTTGGAGGAGGCTGGGAGTAACACTGCTGAGTCACCTCTGGTGGCTAAAATGCATGCATCCAGAGCCAAGGGCTGCAGGGATGCAGTGGGAATGACGGCCAACTGATCCAACTGGTGCTGTGTTAACTCAGCCTCCATGGTGTCTTGCCCTTGGCTCCACTTCATCCCTGCCAGGAAGATGCCTCCCAGCCAACTGGAATACTCACAGAGACCCCAGGGGGAGAAAGTTCCTCCCTCTCCTGGATGGAAAGAGAATGCCAACATTATTCCCACAGTGTACGTGTGTGCTTGTGCTGGCTTTTGTCGCTGCGACAGATAACCAACAAGAACAATTTACAAGTAGGAAAGGTTCATTTTGGCTCGTGGCCTCAGAGTGCATAGTCTACTGTTGGCTGATTCCACTCCTGCTGTAGCACAGGGAGGCAAAGCATCACAAAAGAAGGGCTTGGGAGAGAGAGATACTCATTTTATAGTGATCAGGAAGGGGAGAGAGAGAGACAGAGAGCGAGCAGGGGAGAGAGGAGAAAGGACAAGACACATATTTCTGGGGCATATCCTAGTAGTTTCAACTGGTCCCCACATTCCTTACTTCACTACCTTCTAATAATCAAATTATAGCTGAATCCATCGATGAATTAAAACACTGATTGGATCCAAACACTCATGATCTAGTATCTCTGAACACATCCTTACAGACATACCCTATGTCCAGGCTTCCTAATTTCCCATGTTTGCTTCAATCCAGTTCTGCTGACAACCAAGAGTAATGATGCCACTACTTTTAACTTGTTTTTGTGTATGTGTATGTGTGTGTGCCTGCTTATTTCGTGTGCATCACATGGGTGCAGTGCCCACAGAGGCCAGAAGAGGGGATTAGATCCCTTAGAGCTGGAGTTAGGGTGCGAGAATTAAACTTGGGTTCTTTGTAAGAGCAGCGGGTGCTTTTAACTGCTGAGCCAATCTTGCTGACTTGTTTATCCCCAGCCACTCTGACCTTTAACTCATGTCGCACTACCCAGCTTTCCTGAGTCTAGGGTGTTCTATTGCCTGGTAGGTTTTAGCTTTCAATACCCAGTTCCTTACCCAACTATAGCAGAACAGAACAAGGCTTGTGGACATAGACAGACAGGAGGGATATTACAAAAATTTCTTTACATAAATCACTTTCTATTTACAGGTACCACATTGTTGATCCATGTTTCCATCCCACCTACTTGGAAGTGACCTTGGCTTCATAAAATGTCATCTCTATCCTTAGCCAACTAAGAGGATTCACTGGTCACTTTCCATGTGGTTTGTACTGAGTCCCAAAGGCTGAAAACCATTGGCCCTTTGAGCAGAAAGAATAATCTATGAGAAAGCCTGGGAGGAACTCCTTGCAGACAGTCCTAACAAAACAGGAAAGAGAGGCAGAGGCAGCTGTGTGAGCTGCAGGAAGGAGTCAGCTACGGAAATCATCCTCATTTTAAAGTGGGAAGGCTGAGTTCTCTGTGGACAGCTGAGATGGTGAAGCCAGGCATGATGATGCACACCTGTAACCCCAACAATTGAGAGGCTGAGTCAGGAGGATTGTAAATTTGAGGTCAGGCTGGGCTGCGTAGTGAGAACCTGTCTCAAGAAACAAAAGAAAACAAAACACAAAAGGAAGTGTCCTATAGAGTAGCTAAAACCTTCAGCTACACCCGTTGAAGTCTGGATGCTACCAGGATGAAGCCTCAGACTAGACCATACCCAGTCTTGCCCCTTGCCATAGCCAGAGTGAGAGGCAGGGCTGGGAACTCAGTCCCTGGCTGCATGGACTTCCTGCTCTGCATCTCAGCAACACAGAGACGCTCTGGCCACTGGCATTTCTCTTTGGGAGTGCCATCCATGTCCCTGAGAGTGTCCCCTTCAGGCCCCTGTCCTTGGTCCTCCTTTCTGCCACACCACAGGGCCACCTGCTGTTGTGAGGCACCAGCTCATCCAGTATCTAGGCCTGGAGCCCCGTCATTTCCCCAGGCACTCCCCACTGTTTCTGCTCACACAGCCCTGTCCCCAGCAGGATGCTGCTGCCTGCCTGCCTGACAACTGTCAGCCCGAGGTGTGGACACCTTCTCCTTGGTGGCTTCCCCTTTTTCATTAGCTTTGACAATGCGTTTTTCCGAGATTAATAGTGCAGGGGGAGCCAAGATAGGAGGCTTTTAGTGGTGACAAACTGCCAGACCCAGGTGGCTCTAGATGTTGTGTTACAGCAGGAGCAGAGCCCTGGGGCTGGGGGAGAAACAATGGTGCCCTATCCCTGGAGCCTGCATCTAACATGACTGCCCCCTCGTTCTGATCCTGTCCTGCGCACAGAAGGCAGGCAAGCCCAGCACACATACACACAGCAGCTGAGCTCCCAGAGACCTATCTTATCCCCAAACCCAGTGCTTCTGTAGGAGGCCATGGATAGGCTGCTGCCAAGGAGGTCTCACTAGAGGGGGGCCAGAGGCCATGGAAGCCCACTCCCCAGGTCAGCTCTGCTTGCTCCCATCTGCCTTCCCCTTCCACTGGTCCCACTTGGATTTCACATACAATCACAAGGTCTTGGAAACAGACAGGCCACAGCACACAGACAGAGCACTGGATCCTACAGAAGTCCTCTACTGCCATCTCTATTGCTACCACTGTTGTACCCAGAACAGGAATCTCCATGTTGCTATTCATGTGGGCAGGAATGGAAAAGCCTTTGGGTACAATGAGGAAATTCAGAGAAGGGGTACACTTTATCCATTTTAAGACATAGTATGCACATACCTACTGAATGAGGAACATACATATTTTCATGGGAGCACACATGTCCATAATTACACATGTTCGGAAGCATGTGCATACTCTAAGTATGTACGTTCATATGCACATGAATGCACTCACAAGCATATATACAGAATCACTTATGCAGGGATATGTGTAAGTGCCAGGGAAACAGCACACACATGCACACATGTCTGTGCATTCTTGGCAACAGCCTCTGGCCCCATCTCAGTTCCATCTGGAAATCTCTAAGCTGGAAGGATCCTTGAAATCATCTGGTCCAGATTCTGGTGGGCCCAGAGAGGTGAAGAGGTGTCTCCCAAGCCACACAGTCTTTTAGGGCATGAGCTAATCTTAAAATACAGGCTCTTTCCCCGGGCAAAATTGACACAAATTTGCAAGACAATAATTATTTCCTATTTGCACATTTTTTTACAACCTCTGTCACGTCACTCTTCCAAGGGACCGCAGTCAGTGTGAGGTGAGTCCATGGCCTAGATGGGTGAGGAAATCCAGGCACGGCTGGGACTAATTCCGCTCTTGAAAGTAGTAAGTGTAGGCCTTCCCTTCAGATGCCTGGCTGCCAGGCAGTCACTTGGCCACAGCTTGCTGTCAAGCCCTCTTCTCCTGAACCTGACCTCACTCAGGAAGAGCTCTTTAGAAGCCCCTACCCCTTTGTTCTTTTGGATCCTCGAGAATGAAACTGGACCTTCTGAGGGAAGTTCCTGGTTGGGTTTCTCTTCTGTTCACTCTGCCTGTTTGTTAAGCTGGTGGACAGAGGGGAACAGCTCTCGTTCAGGACAGTTTGCTCCATTGAATGAGCTCATATATAAGAGCTCTTGTGTGTCAGTGTGTGTGTGTGTGTGTGTGTGTGTGTGTGTGATGTATACATGTGTTTGTGTGAGTGCTCGTGCCTGTGTGTGCCTAGAGGCCAGAGGTTGACAGCGGTGGGTGTCTCCCTCCATCTCTCTCTACCTTATTTGTTTGTTTGTTTGTTTGTTTGTTTGTTTGAAACAAGGTCTCTCATTGAACCTGGAGACCAAGGACGCAGCTAGACTGACTGCCTAGCCAATGAGCTCCAGGGATCTACCCATCACCATCCTCTTCCTCAGCACTGGGATTATAGATGTGTGCCACCATATCTGGCTTTTATGTGAATGCTGGGTATCTGAACTCACGTCCTCATGCTGGCATGGTGGCAAGCGCTTTACTGACTGAATGATCTTCCTAGTCATTTGTTTGGTGTTTTTGAGACAGAGTTTTTTTCAAATTCATGATCCTCCTGCCTGTGCCTCCTGAGCATTGAGATTACGGGTGGGCATCACCATGCCTGGCTGTATTAGTTAATTTATTGTTTTTCTAACCAAATACCTGACAGAAACAACTACAGGAAGGGTTTATTTTAACTCACGGCTTCAGAGAGATTTCTGTTCCTGATGGCATGACAGAGTGACTCCATCCAAGAGACAGGGCATAGGAGGGTGGGGTTCCTGGTAGTAGGAGTGTTTGCTGGAAGCTTGTTCACATGTAGTGAACTAGGAAGCATAACAGGCCAGAACAAAGGCTGCAAATCATCTGGGAACTCCTGCCTGAAGTGACTTCCTTCTGCCAGCCAGGGCACATCTCCTATGGGTGCCACAGTCCTTCAAACTAGCACTACAAGCCAGGGACAGTGTTCAAACCAATAGTGACGTCCCAGATCCAAACCATGATACTAGCACACGTACGTATTTCTAACACTGCATGCCTCTTATAAAAATGTGAGAAAATATTTGAGAATTGTTTGAAGGTGCTTAGGACAGTGAAGGCACAGATGGGCTTCCCTTCACAGAGTCGCTCATCAGCCAACTGTCAGATCTATCTCAGATACATCTGTCAAAGTGGATTAGTCTATAGTAATTCATTACGGGACTGCTAGGCTGTAGGTATGCAGCTGTTCACCGGAAATGCCTTTCCATTTAGTTATAGAAACTGTTGGGTGAAAATATGAAAAGTAAGATGCTTAGTGGGTAGAGGTGTTTTGTAGCCAAGAGGAAAGAGTTGAGTTCAATCATTGGGACCCTCATGGTAGAAGGGAGAGAAGCATGCCCCACAAGTTGCTCTCTGACTTCCATGTGCATTCAATTTCAGTGGCACATGTACACACACACACACACACACACACACACACACACATACATATGTGCCCCCCCACACACATGCATACATGCACACACAAATGAATAAATATTTTAAAAATAAAAAAGAAAAATAACTTAAAACTAGCCAACCATTGTAAAGACTCTTAAATCAAAGAGTGCTCTTAACTCTGCCTCTAAAACCCAAAAATCTAAAACATCATAAGCCAACCTGAACTATTAATAGTAGATATTTGATAGTGGTAACCACAGGGGCCCTCAGTGCTAGAGTGGATTTCTGTGACACTGGGACATCCATGACATGCATGACATGCCAGGAGTCACAGCCAGCCCTGACGACAGGATGTGAGCCTGCCCCTTATCCCTGAAAGTTTCCTGCTGACCAAGGTGAGATTCCAACTCTCTGCAGTGTTCTGGAAGGCAGAACAAGCCCTGCTGTGAAGTAGGAGAGCAGGGCTAAGAAAGGCAGAGTTCATGACACCCATGAAAGTGTCCACTCAGTCTTCTGAGAAAGCTGCAGACAAGTGCACATTTACAAGTTACAATGGACTGTGTTCTCCTAAAGTCCATATACTGAACCCAAATCTCCAACAGGATGATATTAACTGGTGAGAATTTGTAGAGATGGTTGGGTCACGAGGGTGGCGCCCTTATGAGTAGAGTAAGTGCCCGCACAAGAGACCCAAGAGACCAGAAGTTTCACCTAGCAGGCAGGATGTAGCAAGATGCCTGGAGTCTTCTGTGGATGAGGAGCTGGACCCTCACTGGGCACTGAGCCTGCCAGGTCCTTACTGTGCTCATAAACCTAGCCTCGAGATCTGTGAGTGATAAATTTCTACACTGGTGCAGAGCTCCAAATAGACAAAGAGAAAAGCCAAAGGCCACTTGATCAGGAGGGTGCTGGCCAGACAGCTTTTTCCAGGGAGCCTCTGGGAATGTCTGGAGTGAATGGACACTGGCTTTGCATAATGATGATGCTCAGGTATTGGGGTTGAGATGGAATTCCTTCTTTCTGAGCACCAGGAAGAAGGGCCTAGAAGAGAAGTCTGGAGGGTTTGCAAATCTTCACGACATTGTCTAGAATTTTCCTTGTTCATTATACTCAGTGTTTTCTAAAGGATATCATAATAATGGTAGAAAGAACTCTATAACATTCTATCTTCTTGAAGATTGCTTTTTCCTTCCTTCCTTCCTTCCTTCCTTCCTTCCTTCCTTCCTTCCTTCCTTCTATCCTTCCTTCCTTCCTTCCTTCCTTCCTTCCTTCTATCCTTCCTTCCTTCTTTCCTTCTTTCTTTCCCCACTCACCTTTTTTTTTGCTGGTCTTAAACTCACCATCTTCTTGCCTCCGCCTCTCATGCTGGTTTTATAGAGACACATCACTATGCTTAACTTCTCTTGGAGATACTTCTGTTTATTTTGTACTTGGGATAGACTCAGCTGCAGTACCTCCAGGATTGCCACAAATTTCTCAGAGTATAGTGGCTGAGACTCAGTCAACATCAGACCTCTCAGTGAGCAGGATTTGTGTGTGGTGTGGCACCTGCTAGCTACCCTGTCTTAATGGACGTGCTTTATATTTGAGTCCCAGATGACTCATCATGACTGCCTTGAAGTCCTTGTATGAGACCAAGTAAGATAACACAGGTGAATTGTTACAGAGAGGACTCGACACCCGAAGGGTCTAACTGGGTACTTACAATCTTCTTCTAAGACATCCAGTCATTCTTCTATCATCCAGTTTTGCTTGTCCTATGAGTATGGTCAAACAATGCTCTGTTGAAATTGAAAGGAGTAGAAAAAGTAAGTACCGCACTCTTTGATGCTTTTTTTTTACTTCCAAATGGTGGACAATACTGCCAACGCCTCTGGCTTTTTTTCTTTCTTTCTTTCTTTCTTTCTTTCTTTCTTTCTTTCTTTCTTTCTTTCTTTCTTTCTTTCTTTCTTTCTTTCTCTCTCTCTCTCTCTCTCTCTCTCTCTCTCTCTCTCTCTCTCTCCTTCCTTCCTTCCTTCCTTCCTTCCTTCCTTCCTTCCTTCTTTCCTTTCTTTCTTTCCGCTGCTGAGTGAGCATCACAGAAGAAAATGCACCAAGAATCAGTCCTTCCCTTGTGAACCCTAAGTGTATATGTCCAGACTTCCCGGGAATGAGCCCAAACTGAAGAGGCAGTTCCAGCCTTAAGGAGCCAGAGTGCGGTGGCACAGAAATCAATAATGTCTGCTCCTCCCCCAGCAAATGAGAGCACTGCCCCAACACACTGATCTCCCATTAATTCTGGCTGACCAACAAAGCGGAAGCCACTGGCACGCCCAGGAATCCCGACCTCCAGCCCTTGGAGGGCAGAGCCCAACCTCCCCCCAGAGGTTAATGAGGCAGTTGTGTTTCTGGTTAAAGACAGAGCCGACAAGGCCACAGGGTTCATTCAAACGTTCAGAATACAGAGCAGTTCACTAAAAAGGGAAAGCACACGATGAAGGGAAGGCAGAGGAGGGGGGCTGGAGACTGGACCTTCAGGACCACAGACCACTCTGTGCAGGGGCCAGGGAGTAGAGCTGCTTTTTATTTCTTAAATCTTCTTTTTAAACCTTCTCCTTGATTCCAAGTCTGACGGCGAACCTCTGAAATCCCTACACCTGGGTGGCTGAGACCTAAGAATTACAAGTACAAGGACAACCTGGGTACAACATGAGGTCCTGTGGCACACACAAAAAATCTCTCGCCTCTGCAATGCAAATGGTGTCATCTGTTAATGTGGGGAAAGTGGTCAGGCAGGCAGGAGAGGCTGGTCCCTATGTCAGGTAGGTAACCAGTCAAACATCCCTGACCCGGAACCACTTTCCAGCAGGGAAGGTGATGCTTGTCCCTGTCCATTTCATTTCCGAGTTATCCGCTTTTCATCAGTGTGCTGAAACACAGAGAAAATGAACTCAAAGGCGGAAGAACTGACATTGGCTCAGGGTCTCTCAGTTCACGTTCAGTTGGCTCTGCTGTTGCAGGCAACAACACTACTAGAGGAACTGATTAAATTTCAAGAATGTGTTCAAGTATTTCCCTTATCAGGATAGGGAGGAACTTTCAAAGTATGAAATTGAGTGATAAAGCTGGTTGTGTAAACATTATTGGAATTCTATGTGAAAAGGGAATCATGATGATGATGATGATGGTGGTGGTGGTGGTGATGAAGCAAGTAGGAGCTGTGTGACCTGCCTCCTGCAGTTTTTCTGTTGTTCCTGGGCCTGTATCCCTACCCCGAGGCTTCTCTGTCTGGACTTCTGTCCCCATCATATCCTCTGATCTATTTTTACAAGTGAGCACCAATAATCTCAGAACCCTTGTTTATGTGGCAAAGGCATGGGGTATGAGGAACATGGTCCCTTGAGGCCATCTAAAGTTAAGGTGGATGAGGATTGAGTGAAATTTGGCTTTTCCTAAATCTAAGAACATGCATCTCCCCAACCGTGTGTCACTGAAGCAAAGCCTGTGGGTATTTGTGACTGTGGACTATGGAGTGCATTATCCTCATCTTTCACCAGCCAGCCTAATGTGCTTGCTCTAGTGACCTGCAAGAGTTTGTAAACAACCTGAACTGTTTGTTTTGGCTCATGGTTTCATTGTCACAGCCTACCCTGGGGCCGACATGAGGTAGGTATCATGGTGGCAGAAACATGTGACAAACATTACTCATCTCAATGTCAGAGAGGAAGCAGAGAGAAAAGCAGGAGACACCAGCAACAAGACACCCAGAGGACCTCCCTCCGTTGGCCTACTTCCTCCAGCTACTTTCTGAAGTTTCCAGAGCCTCCTCAAGTAACACCACAGACTGAGCACCATGAGCCTACAGGTGAGAGGGCTTTTCACATGCAAACTCTAGTCCCTCCTGACTATGCAGCCTCCTCAGAGGGGCTTGGCTGGGAATAAGCAATGATAGTGACCACTACCATTTAGAGAAACACAAAGTCTTCCCAGTGTCTACTTAGGATTCTTAAGATTTACTTTCAATTTTAATTATGTGCATCCCTGTGTGTCTATGTGTGGGCATATGCATGTGAGTACAGATGTCTTCCAAGGCCAGAAGAGGACATCAGATCTCCTGAAGTTGGAGTTAGAAGAGGTTATGAACTGCCCAAAGTAGGTGATGGGATCAATTTGGGCCCTTTGCAAGAGCAATGTGTGCTCTTAATCAGTGGGCCATCTCTCCAATTCCCTGCTTAAGATTATTTAAGTATGTGTGGTGGGGGGTGAGGGTGTTGCCTGCATTTATGCCCATGCACTATGTGTGCCTGGTGTGTGCAGAAGTCAGAATAGGGTGTCACATTCCCTGGAACTGGAGTTACAGATGGTTGTAAGCTTCTGTATAGATCCTGGGGATGGAACCTGGGCCCTCTGAAGAGCAGCCAGTGCTCTTAGCCTCTGAACTATCCGTACTTAGGATTCTTGTGGAAGTACTCTTGCATTCTCTCAGCCTCACACTCAGTAGCATTTATACTGCTCCTGGGTATCAAATGCCATGCTGGGCACTGGTGCAGACGTCTCATGGGAGCCACACTTGTCCGTGAGGAGCTTGTTTTCAGTGGAGGCTATGGCACTGAAAAGAAGGCATTCGGCACACCAAGGAAGCAGCAGGTCTGAGGAGGCTCAAGGTCAGGCAGGGTCCCTCGGAGTACAACATGAGGAATGAGTCAATGTCATGGGTGCCAGGGGAGGCAGGCTGTGTGGTAGGGAAATCCCAAGGGGAACAAATAGTAGCACGTGCAATTCTGTGTTCTGTGGTGATGTGGGTGGAAAACAGGTTTGCTTATGTACAGAGCCCTGACCCTGGGCTACTATGCTTTGGCTGTGGGACATGCAAGAACAAGAAAAGAAGGATTTGCAGAAGCTGTTTATAGGAACAGGACTGTGAGCCAGAGATGGGACTTCATAGCGTGTGTTGCTCAGCTTTATATCACTGTGAGCAATCTCTGAGGGAAAACAACCTAGAAGGACAGAGGGTTATTTGGCTCATGGTCTTATGGGGTTCAGTCTCTCATGAGTGACCCTATACTTGACTCACAGTTTCATGGGGTTCAGTCTCTCATGCTGATCCTGTACTTGGCTCACAGTTTCCTGGGGTTCAGGCTCTCGTGGGTGATCCTGTACTTGGCTCATGGTCTCATGGAGTTCAGTCTCTCATGAGTGATCCTGTTGTGTGTAGGCTCTTTGCAAGACAGAAATATGGCAGAACACAGGGTAGGGAAGCTGCTAGCTGCACAGCAATCAGAAAAGAGAAAGAAAGAAACAAGGGTTGAGAGAAGTCTAGAACAAGTCACCTTTCAAAAGCCCCTTCCCCAGTGACCTAATTCCTCCAAAGAGACCCCCACCACCTCATTTCAACCACTTTCTCATAACACCATGAAAATGTGAACACATCCATGAATGAGTTCACGGACAAAGTCAGAGCCCTTGTGATTCAATCACTTCTCAGGCCTTCTCCATGGGAGTCTTAGGACAGCCATTGCAAACCATTGCTAGTGAGAGCTGGAGTCTGAAGGACACTGGCCTTCAACCTGGTGCTGCATTGCTTCCACCCTGGGATCACAGCTGCATCTCCCAATTTTCCTGTCCTTCCTGCTTTTGGCATCACCACTTTTCATAAGCCAGGCAATTGGAGAAGTTTGGCAGAAGCAAAAGAAATAGGCCATATTTAAGAATGCAAAAAAAAAAAAAAGGCAGCAAAAAAGGAAAGATCTAGCATGTGTACAGCCTGTATCTACCTCTAATCTGAGAACTCAGTAGGGAAAGACTGGATTGACACACCCATCTGCTAAGTAGCTCCCAGAGCAGCTGAGGGAGACTCTCAGATATACAAGAACCAATGGTACCACAGCATTAAGTGATAGTCCAGATAAACTGGATAAAGCAACACTTCCATCATCCCAATGTCACCCAGTGATGAACCTGCTGGTGGTAGTTGGCAAGGGGCAGGGTGATTGTATTCACTGAATGTCCGCTGTACTCTGGGCATGGCCCCTGCCTTATGGCCCTTCCAGTCTAGAGGAAATGTAAATGAACAAGCAGGTTACCTAAAACCATGTAACAGGTCATCTAATGGGTCAAGGACAGGGCTGCAAAATGGGCTCTGGGAAGGGACACCTCATCCCTTAGGACCAGGGATGGAAGGTTTCCTGGAGGTAGATGGATGGCTTTTTGCTTGAAATGAGAGTAGAAAGTGGCCAGAAGAAGAGAAGCCAGAGGAAGCAGTGGCCAGCTCCAGGGGTATGGTGAGGACAATTCACATCAGAGAATGGGGTTCATCACAAAATTTGTGAGCACTCGAAAGGCACAGAGCAGTTTGAATTTGACTGTAGTGGGAACCAGGGGCATGATACAGACTTCCAAAATCACAGTGACAAAACAGAATGGGAGAGAGCAGAGTGAGTACTACCAATTTTAACTGAGGTTACAGGTGTGCAACTGAGGGGCTGGAGAGATGGCTCGGCAGTTAAGAGGACTTGTTGCTCTTGCAGAGGACATGGGTTCAATTCTCAGCACCCCCATGGTGGCTCACAGCTGTCCTCACTCAGTTCCAGAGGGGGCTGGAGAGATGGCTCAGAGGCTAAGAGCACTGGCTGCTCTTCCAGAAGATCTGGATTCAATTCCCAGCACCCTGGGAATTGTGGTTCACAGTTGTCCTTATTTCCTGTTCCAAGTGATCCAATGCCCTCTTCTGACATCTGAGATTACAGGCATGCATATGGTATACATACACACATGCAGGTCAAACCCTCATACACATAAAATAAATAAATCTAAAATACAAAAATGTAAGGAGCACCTAATTGAGACACATTGCAGTTTTCCTGGTGGCAACCTCCTTTTTGACTTTTGCTTTTCGCAGGTAGGAGCTTCCTGGACAAGACAGAGGAATGTAATAAGCATCTTGATGTGGAGAGTGGGAAGAGTTTGAAGCAGGAAAGGGATGCAGTGTGGAAAGGCAAAGGGGCCCTAGACTCTGGAAACAGAATCTTAGGGACTCCTACCTCAGGTGGAGTGTGGTGGAAGACACACAGGCTGAACCTGAACTCGGACCCCACACCCACAGCAAAGCAGGCTTTTACTTTCATTCCTCAAAGCCCATTGTTGTTCTTTTTGAACACGTAGTAATTGTAGATGGAGTACAGTGTGATATTGATGTATACAATGAATACTGATCAAATCAGAGGAACTAGAATTTGCATCTCATTAACATTCCTTTATGTTGGCATTCTCCAGGCTTTCTTCTAGTTCCCCATAAAATGTGTAATGTTTTGTTATGAACATGGTCAGGTCCACAGTGGTGCGGGGTGTAAGAGCCTCACCCTGTGCTAGGTTCCATCTTCTCTTCTATGTCCTCTCCTCCAACTTCCTAGAAACAGCTTCTTCCCCATTTTCACACAATCTCTCCATGTTTAGCTCAGACTAGTCTGTCAGTCCCTCTGCAGCCTCCGAGGGCTGGGATTACAGGCATGTGTCAATATGCTTAGCTCACATCAACATTTTCAGTTTCCACATATGAGAGAAAACATTTGTCTTTTTCTTTCTGTAGCTGGCTTATAATTCCCTCTAGCTCCATCCATTTTGTTGCAAATAATTGGATTTCACTCTTTTTGTGACTGAATTGGTGACATATGGGTTTTTTTTTTTCTTTATAAAATCACCTATCACAGAGACATAGGTTGACAACATATTATGGCCAGCCAGGACTCAAGCATCCTTTTTTTTTCAGAACTATTTGTTTTTAAATTTTTATTTCAAGATTTATTTACTTTTACTTTATGTGTATGAACATTTTGCCTGCATGTATGTCTGTGCACCATGTGTGTGCCTGGTGGCCTCGGAGATCAGAAGAGGGTGTTGGATTACCTGGAACTGGACTTGCAGATGCTTGTGAGGCACCGTGTGGGTGCTGGAACTGAACCTGGGTCCTCTGCAAGAGTTACGACAGCTCTGAACTGCTGAGCCATCTCTTCAGCCCCTAGTTATCTTTTTCAGAATTTCAAACATCAGCAGACTGCATTTGCATCATTTCCAGCCCTCCCTCTTCTCCCTCAAATTCCTCCTGTGCCACCCCCATCTCAAACTCATGACCTCTCTCTCTCCCTCTCCCTCTCCCTCTCCCTCTCCCTCTCCCTCTCCCTCTCCCTCTCTCTCTCTCTCTCTCTCTCTCTCTCTCTCTATCTATCTATCTATCTATCTATCTATCTATCTATCTATCTATCTATATACTTTAGGGATTTACTAATTTCTTCCAATTTTTGTTTGTCTTTTCCTCAATTTCTTTAAGGGATTTTTTTTCATATCTTCTTTAAGGACCTCTATCATCTTCAGAAAGTCATTTTAAGGTCATTCTCTTGTGCTTTAGCTGTGTTGGATTGTTCAGGTCTTGCTGTTGTAGGACAGCTGGTCTCTGGTGGTGCCATGTTGCCCTTTCTGTTGTTGACTGTGTTCTTACACTGGCGTTTAGGCATCTGTGGTTCCTAAATCCTGCCTGGCCTCTGGTAAAACCGAAGACTTCTTCTTGGGTCCCTAGAAACAGCCTGGCCTATGTGGTTCCTAGATCCTGCTCACCTCTTGTAAAGCCGAAGACTTCTTCCAAAGTAGTAGGATATGGGGTGGAGGTGCAGGCTGGGGTTGTTGGATAGGCTTAAAGGAATTAACTGGATGGTGGGTTATGTCTTCTCTGGGATTCCCTAAGACTACTCTGGCCTCCAGTTAAGCTCCTGGGGCTGTGGGCCCTAGTGTGGAGCCCAGGACAGGGGCAGATCTAAGGATTTTTACTCCACAGTATTTAAAGGTATCAGGGCTGGAGACATTTCTCAGTGGTTAAGAGCGCTGACTGATTTTCCAGAAGACCTGCATTCAGTTCCCAACACCCACATGGAAGCTCCTAACTGTCTGTTAATGCCCATTTCAGGGGATCCAAACCCTCTTCTGGCCTCTATGGGTTCTGCATACACATGGTGTACAGACATGCATGCAGGCAAAATGCCCATACACATAAAATAAATTAAATAAATTTTAAATAAATAAATAAGATATTCAGATATCAAAAAGTACTAACTCAAATGGTAAATAACACCTGTAGATAAAATATACATCAAATTTAATAGAGATTTTATGTGATTAGAAATTTTATCATATGGAGTACATGTAAACAGCTATGGAAAACACTCATTAAAAAAGACTCATTAAACAAGAAAAAATATACTCAGAAAGAGGTAAAGAAAATTCATTTGGTCAACATAGAAAATTTACTTATTCTCACTAGAGTCTAAAGAAATACAAATTAAAATTTTGGCATGGCATTTATTTTTTCAGTTTGTAAATTGTGTGTGTGTGTGTGTGTGTGTGTGTGTGTGTGTGTGTGTGCACGCGAGCACATGAAGAAGGCACTGGATCTCCTGGAGCTAGAGTTACACGCTGTTGTTAGCTACGGAACCCAGGTGCCGGGAACTGAACTCCAGTCTTCCAAAAGAGCACAGAAATGCATGTTACCTGCCGAGCCACATCTCCTGCCTCACCATTTATCCTTTTTAGGTCGAGAAGACTTGAACGTATTTCTTGTTCATTGCTTGGAAACATGGGGTTAAAGCAAAAACATAGGACTGTAAATTTATACAAGGTTTTGTGGAAATTGGAATTATGTATGAAAAGCCTTAAAATTTCTCATTACTTCAGCTCACTAATCCATGTCTACTGCCTTCACCTGAGCACGTGATCAGAGGTGACCACCAAGATTTATGCACAGGGATATTCATCATAGCGTTATTTATAATGGTGAAAAATTGGAAATAACCTAATGTCCATTCGTCAGGGATTGGTTAAGTAGACTATTATGCAGTCATTAGAATTTTGAAAACTGCATAACAATGTTGAAAAATGACTTCTCCATTTCCATAAGCATCTATATTGCTTATACAAAAGTGAGTGCAGAAGTTAGGGAGTGAGGTTTCCCCAATTC
This sequence comes from Peromyscus eremicus, assembly GCF_949786415.1. Lineage (NCBI taxonomy): Eukaryota > Metazoa > Chordata > Mammalia > Rodentia > Cricetidae > Peromyscus > Peromyscus eremicus. Next base: position 153,991,957 of record NC_081416.1, on the reverse strand, counting down.
TACTGTTTGCATTTGCACAGCTCTGACCAGAATACCTGACGAAAGGACCAGAGGGAAAGTTCACTTGTTTTGACTCACAGTCTTGGAGATTTCAGCCTATAGTTCTTGTCTCTGTTGATCCTGGGTATAGGGTGAGGCAGATGCCTTGTTGGCAGGAGCATATGGAGGAAGAGGCTATTTGCCTCATGGCCAAGAGGAAGCAGAGAGACACACAGAGAGAATATACCTGTGTTGGGTGGGCTTTCTCCTTTTTCTGACTATTTTGTATAGCCTATGAGACACTGTTGCTGCTGTCTAGTGCATCTCTTCCCCTGGAATGCTGTCACAGACCACTCAGAGGTGTGCTTGATCTCCCAGAACTTCCTCCACCCAAAAGAGCTGCCATTCAACCTTAGCCCTCAGAGATGTTCTGTTTCTTTAGTGCCATTCAGAGCTAAAGTTTTACACATAAAGTTTGGCACCTTTGAAAAGCACGCATTTGTGACCCATTCGATCAGAGGCCAAATTCTGTGCTGTGTGGAATAAGTAGAAGGCATCTGGCATACAACTTAACAGACACTTCCTTTCTACAGTACCCCATTCATCTTCAGGTAGGTTATCCCTTCCTCTGCCTCCAAGTTCAATCAAACCATGGTTTTGTATGTTATAGGAGTAAGAGACTCTTCCAATAGCTTTAATTCACAAAAGAGACTCAGTTGAATAACTGTAAAAGCTAGTCTCATATAATCATTAATCTGTTACCTTTTCCTTACTGAGACCAAAATACCTGACAGAAACAACTTAGTTGGGGAGGTTTGTTTTGCTTCCATTTAGTGAACAAGGAATCTGGGGCTCCATCCAGTGATGCCGGAGTTGTGGATCACATCTCAGTGGATCAGGAAAGTGAGAGGGCTTGGGCTTGAAATGAACCTGGAGTAGAGCCTTCAAGTTTAACCTCTCCAGCTACACATCTTCTCCAGGGTCTACATCCTCCTAAGGGTCTACATCCTCCCAGCCACCACCAGCCAGGTACTAAGTCCTCAAACACATGAGCCCATGGAGGCCATTTTACCTCCAAACCATGAAACTTTCAAACTTGTTCTAAGAGGCTGGCTACTTCTGCTCATTGACCCCTCCCTTTAAGCGAGTTGCTGCCCAGCAGGAAGACTGACTGGGAAGCTGCCTTCATGCTCATCTCCTTCTGCTTCCCAGTTGATGCTTCTTGGTCTTGCTCAGTCTGATCAAGGGAGAGGGAGAGACCTAGGGAGCCAGTGAAGCTTTCTACCATCTGGGAGACACTTTAAGTTGACCCTGGCTTTGGTGACATTCTGCTGTGATGAACATGTGCAAGAAGCAGGTGATAAGCTTCAGCCTGGCTGGTCCTGAGGGTCCATCCTTCAGGACCCTCTGTGGGATTGGCTGTACCCCACAGACAAGTTCCTTCTCCTGTGTGGCCCATGGGAAGCTTTCCTGCCAATCAGCATGCCTAGATCAATTTACCAAACTCTCTGTCTCTGCTGCCAGGCCTGCCAGTCTGGGCTTTCCCATTGGAGAGGCATCTTGGAACAGAGATGCAGTCCAGGATGTGAGGTACGCGCCTATGTCTAGGTAGTCCTGTATATGTATTTCTCGCCTATCTAGAGGCAAAGTCAAGGGAGGGGTGTTTGCCATAGTCAAGTTTTTGCAGTTAAATCTGTCACGTGGATCTTTCTGCCATCTGTATTCTCTCAGCCTTTTAAGAGACTCGGTGTGATTATGAAGGGGTCAGGATGCATATGACCAATTTTCAGGTGCTTCATCTGAGAGTCAAAGTGTCTGTTAGGAAGGACGTTGTAGGAAGTACAGCACCTACTGTCTTTGGGCCTCTTGCAACTTAGAGAAAGGAAAAACCTGTTTTCTTTTTAATATTTCAGGGTAACAAAGATTGAAGCTACTGGCTTCTACATGCTAGGCAAGTAATTTTATCTCTGAGCCATTATTCTAGCTGCTAACTGAAAGATTCTACACAAGTGCTCTATCACTGGGCCACAATCCAGCCCCTCACTAGGGGATTCTAGGCAGGGGTTCTACCACTGAGCCATACCCCAGCCCCTCCATGGGGGATTCTAGGCAGGGGCTCTATGACAGATCTACATTCTCTACCATCTTCTAACTCTTAATTTTGATAGTACCTAACCAAATTACTCCATCTGGCCTTCAATTCACTCTATAGCCTAAAGAGATCCTAAACTTGTGATTCTCTTGCCTCAAGCTTTTGGGTAGCTATAGCAACAGGCTTATGCCACCATATATGGTGGAAAATCCATTTTGAAGCCTGGTCTGGCTTTTCTCTGCTCCTTCCTCATATCTGAAGTTTTTCTCACACCAAATTTGAGCACCTTTTGTGATCTCCACCTTGCTCATCTTAGCCCAGCAAATGTGCACCTGTTTCGCAGGGCCGCCCTGGATCACCCCATCTGAGACTCAGCCATTGACTTTTTCTGCTTCCCTCTCTCGGATTATCCCTCCACTGCAAACTGTGTCCCAACAGGTGAAACAGTTAAAGCCTCCCAAACTGGGTGTTCATCAAATCCTGTTCCTAGCAGCACATTATGCAGAGCCTGGCACAAAGTATGTGCTCAGAGAAGGCGTGCCAATCCTTTCCCCCAGGATTTAATCAGTTGCAGCATTGATAGGACCAGATTGTGTGAGGTTGAAGTTAACAAGGATCAAGACAGACTCTGATGGCTGGAGGAAAAGGCTTCTAACCATGAACAGGTTGAAGAAACTATTTCAGTATTCTGCACTGTCCAGACAACTCAAAGGGGCAAAGACCCACCAGGGGCAGAGCCCATTTACAGGGTTAATCAAAAGGCTTAGATTATGGGACATTAAGCAGACAAATGAAGTGTGGTGGTCAGAAAGGGTGACGATGGCTCCTCAGAGAAGCAGACCTCGCATGTCAAGATTAATGCCTCCTGACCACTGAATCTATTCAGGGCCTTCCTGTTATACTTTTCCTCCCTCATTCATCTTGACTGCCCACGTAGGTACGGAGAACAGCCAAGAGCTAGCTGGTTGCACAAAATCAGGAAACTTCTGCAAAACCCCTTGGACCCTTCAGATACTGGCTGTAACTTGAGCTAGTACATAACATCAAATAGTTAGCTTGACTAGTTAATTGATAAGAAAAATTATTTTAAATCCTAGTGTTTGCTTTTTCTATGTCTTAGATATGGAGTTGCATTAAAATGGTGCATCAAAAAAATAAGGACTATGCATGATGTGAAATCCACCAAGAATCAATAAAAAGTTTTTTTTTAAAGAATAAGGAGTATATTTGCATACATCACAATAACCCTACAAACTAGAGTATACAGGAAATGACAGGGGCCAGAGGCAGGTGTTAATCCACCTGTATGTGGGCACAATAGAGGCTCTGAAATTCACCCATGGGATACATTTAGATAGTTGTCTGGCTAAAAGGAAGTTAAGACACTTCTTTCCATGCAGGCGTTCACAGTCCTGTGTCACTGTTTCTATTGGCATCATGTAATGGTGGTCAGTGCTCATTGTCAACTCCCCTAGATTTAGACCCATCACAGAAGTATAATTCTGTGTATGTATGAGGATGTTTCCAGAAGGGTTTCATAGAGCAGGGAAGACCCAGTCTGAAAGTACAGGTCCTGGAATGACTAAAAAGAGGGAAATGGGCTGAGCATCAGAATTCATCTCTCTTACCTCCTCTCATTACCTAATGAGAGACTATGGAGGCAATGTCACCAGATGCCTCAGGTTCTTGCTGCCACCACAATGGAATGCATACTCAAACGGTAAGCTAAAATAAATCCTTCCTGCCTTAAGTGGCTCCTCCTCCATGTTTGTTATTATTTGATGGTTTAATATACACACAAAATGAATTTCAGTTGTTTTCAGCATCCTTTCCTCTCTCTCGAGCACTTCTCTGCTGAAACCCTCTTCCCAGTAAGGCCCCTCCTACTTCCACATCCTCCTGTATGTGACTCACATTCATATTCATTGCAGCTCTAGTTACAATAGTGAGCCTAGATGCCATCAGTGGATGAACAGACCATGAAAATATGGTTGCTCTTGCAAAGCATTTTGATACAGCAGTGAAAAAAGCAGCTCAGGTGTATCTGTGGTGGCTTCAGAGAGGGACCACGAAAGCATCTGTAATGTGAGGAGTAGGTCTCCTGCAAGCTGACCATAGGATAGTCCACTTACAGACACCATAGTGAATGGGTGGGCGCAGTGGCTCACATCTGACATCTCAGCACTTGGGAGGCTGAGACAGGTGGATTGCCACAAGTTCAAGATCGCCATGGACTACATAGTGAGATACATGCCTTGTCTCAGAAGAAGAGAAAGAGAGAGAAAGAGATGGTGGAGGGTGAAAAATAAGTGCCCTATATATCGGTGTGGACAGCCACAGGTAACTCAGCTGGACTAGCTTCTGAGGCTTTTAACAAACATGTTGTGAGATTTTTTTTTTCCCCAGGGGACATTCTTTCTTTTCATCACACACAATAAGTACAACTAATAGATCAGGAAAAGATTCTGCCCAAGACTACTTGGAGAAGCAGAGCGTTTGTTGGAATTACTTATAGAAGCTCTAAGTGACTCTTGGGCAGCCCCACCACCGCACAGTGTGTAATGTGTGGGCAGACACACCACCAAAGGATGCACTTCCCCAATGGATGCACACTGCTTATAACGTGGGGAGAAGCCTCAAGACTTTTATTAAGTTTCTTTCAAGATTCATGAGCCTCCCTCCTTCAACCTGAAGGAAACAACTACACAAGACGGATTAAAACTACCTTCTTTCGCCTTTAGTGTCAAGCCCAGGTGAGACAGTGACAAGATCAGTGCAGAAGCTTGAGTATCATTATCCACTGTGAAGAGAGTCCTTCTGGGTAGCATGCAACTGTGCAGGCTCTAGAGCTGTAATATGAATCCAGAGTCCGGGTCTTGGAATGTGGATCTTGTTCACCTGGGAGGTGAAGGTGAACTATTTGTGAAGCAGTCAGGGTGGAAAACATGAAATGGGGTTTGGGGAGGTGGTGACCACACCACACACATACACCATACACACACACACACACACACACACACACACACACACACACACCACCATACACACACACCACACATATCACACACACACCACACCCATCACACACACACTCATACCACACACACCCCCAACATACACACATATTCCAAACACACACATCACGCACACACATCACACACATCACACACACTCAACACACACACATATACCACACACATACACCACACATACATACCACACATACCACACACACATATACCACACAGATACCACACACTCACACCATATATATACCCAACACACACACATATATCACATACACACCACACACACACACATAACATACCACACACACACATATACCACACATACACCACACACACACCACACACATCACACACACCACACACACACAACACACATACCACACACACCACACATACACTCACACACACATAAACCACACACACACCACACACATCACACACATACCACACACCACACATACCACACCAAATACACACACACACACACACACAGACACACACACACACACACACACACACACACACACACACACAGACTCCCAGAAGGAAGAGAGCACAGCTGATCTCCCAGCTTCAGTGGGAGGAAAGGCTTTCTTGCTCAGCTCTCCTCTGGGTGTCTCACTGCAGTTAGTGGGAACTCTGTGGTAGTTCAGGCTTCTCCCCAGCACAGAATCTGTGCTGCCTCTGCTTCACTTCCTGACCACACATCCAGGGTGTGAGGATTTCTCACTAACATCTCGGAAGTAAGATTTGTCTCTGATAGCTTCAGAAGGTACCATGCCACATAGGTACTACATTTTCTTTACCTATCCATCTATATATAGGGACCAGGGTTGACCCCATATCTTGTCTGTTGTCAAGGAATGCAGATGCCTCTGGTTCACTGATTTGGATGCAGACAATGAAGAGAGAGTGCTCTACACCATGTAACATTCCATGCTCCATCCATTCCATCCATGCTCCATTCATGCTCCATCCATGCTCCATTCATGCTCCATCCATTCTCCATCCATTCCATCCATGCTCCATCCATGCTCCATTCATGCTCCATCCATTCTATCCATGCTCCATCCATGCTCCATTCATGCTCCATCCATTCTATCCATGCTCCATCCATGCTCCATTTATGCTCCATCCATGCTCCATTTATGCTCCATCCATTCCATCCATGCTCCATTCATGCTCCATTCATGCTCCATCCATTCTATCCATGCTCCATTCATGCTCCATCCATGCTCCGTTCATGCTCCATCCATTCCAACCATGCTCCATCCATACTCTGTCCATGCTCCATTCATGCTCCATCCATTCTATCCATGCTCCATTCATGCTCCATCTATGCTCCATCCATGCTCCATTTATGCTCCATCCATGCTCCATTCATGCTCCATCCATTTCATCCATGCTCCATCCATGCTCCATCCATGTTCCATCCATGCTCAATCCATTCCATTCATGCTCCATCCATTCCGTCTGCAATTTTCCAGCATGGGCTGTAGGAAGGACTTCTATGCTGCATTTTAAAATGTCTCAACCAGGCAGTGTCCCAGCTGTGCACAGAAGCCTCTGGAAAATCCACAACTCCCATCATATCTTTGACTATAGCTTTATTCTCAGTCTTATTGTGGTCACCTTTTTCTTTGTTTAGATTTCTTTCTTTTGAAGCCCCAGTGTGGGGGAGGCTGAGACAAGAAGGCCATAAGTTCAAGGCCAGACCAAAGGGATGTGGTCAATATTGGACTCCATAAAAGGGAACCTACTGTTCTCTCTCTCCATGCCCCCCACCTCTCTCTCTCCCCTGAGCTTGGGTTCTAGCTACCATCCTCCTCTACCTGTGTCTATATGTACAGGTTTTACATTACAACTCCCCATAATGTAGAGGGGTTGAATTTTTTGCAAACAAGTCATTGCTGTGTAACCCAGGCTGGCCTCAGCTTCATCTTCACGCATTTTTATAAGCTTTTTTTTCCCACCTGTTGGTTCTGCATGACTCTTGTCAAATTTGTTCCTGAGCATTGTTTGGGAATTATTCCATAATGAGGATCTTTTTGTTATATTTATCTACTGGTTGTCTCTAGTAAAATAGTAAGTATACTTCACCCATAGTGCTCATACCGGGTTTTATTATCAATTCTAGTGAGTTTCTTGTTGATTCTCTTGAGTTTTCTAAGTATGTAGTTATATTACAAGCAAAAGAACTACAGAATATAGTCCCTCGTTTTTTTAATTTGCTTTTGGGTGCTGGGGACTGAACAAAGGTCTTCATGAATGTTAAGCATACACTCTGTCACTGAGCTAAAACCCTCAATACATTATAAAATTTATTTTTGTGTGTAAGTATATGTGCTTATGATATAGAGACAGGGAGAAGCTTACTAACTTCCTCAATTCTTCAGAATCATTAAAGAACAGTTCAGTCAGGCAAACTTGGTGCTCACCTGTGACCCCATCACTAGGAAGGCTGGGGTGGGAAGACTACAAATTCAAGGCCATCCTTGCCTAACATTGAAACCCTGACTCAGAAAACAGTTCAATCCTCAGGACAAAAGGAATCAACAATGAAAGTCTCCCTTGCCTCCTGGGTTGATATCCCTGCCTGGGCCTCTCTGGGGTCTCAGCATCTTTTACACAGCTCCTTCATACAGGGTCTCACTATGTATCCCTGGCTGGCCTGGAGCTCACTATAGGCCAGGGTGGCTTCAAACACACACTGCTCTTCTTCTTAGAAGTCTTTGGTTTATGTGTTTTTTCTACATTGTCTTAAGTTGACTTCAATGTGTCTGCTTTGAAGATGTTCAATGTTTTGTGGTTTCCATTTTTAGCAGAGTTGTGCATAGAAGTCTCTGGAAAGTCTACAAACTCCCTTCATATCTTTGATTATATCTTTGTTCTCAGTCCTATTTTGGTCTCCTCATTCCTTGATTAGATTTCTTAGTTTTGAATATTTTATTCATCATTTCAGGGAACCCGACCTCATTTATTTAGCAATTCTGCTGACTGAATATTTATGCTTGTTATTTCTGCTAATTCCCTCCTCTTGCTTTATTTTTTAAAATACTTTTGCTGATTTGTTGAGTCTAATGGTCAGAGTATGTGTTTTTAATATTGTCTTGCTTAATAAGAGAAGTGGTCGAGAGTATTATTGTAATAATAAGTACGGCTTTGGCCGCAGCCCATGAATTTTCCTCCTGTGTCATTCTCTCCTTGTTTTTCACATAGTGTGTTTGTTGTTGTATTCTGTCTTTTACTGGGTTATGTAGAAATGTGTTCATTCAATTTCAAGTAGTTTCTCATTTCACATTACTTCTATGCAGTTTGTTTGCATGACAATCAGATAATATGGCCATTAAAACATTTTAAAGAGTTTATTCATGTATTTTAGGAGTCTAATAGAATTATTGTCATAAATATCCCATGGGGACCAGTGAAAAACCAAAGCATTAGCATGGCAGAATTGGATACAATATTATGAAATCAACTTTACAAGTAGACTCCTCTGACATTGATATATGAGGTGAGCTAAGAGTTAAAGGGGACACAAAACCAGAAAAAAGGTATGACAATAAGTTACCACTGAACCTGTGGCTCTGCCCTCATTCTTATACTTCTTGGGATTCAATATTAGTTAGGAATAAAAGCAATGCTGGTAATCATGCCTGACATAGACAAAGAACAGGTACTATGCCCACCGTGTGCCCAGTACTAGCCATGCTGCCCAACTTTTCCTTTGCTTCAGCAATAACATAAGGGTTTCCTGCAGTTCACAGAAGTGGAGCATCCATTAAGGCTGTAACAGGAGGGGAAACAAGAAGTCAGTAAAGATAGAAGCTTATTCTGTTCCTTCATTGAACCAGAGTTGTGACCCAACATGTTACATTGTTATGTGTTATGTGTTACATTGCATTATGGCAACAGTTGCTTCTTTTAAAAAAAACAGTTTATTTAACTTTATTTTATGTGCATGAAGGAATCAGATCCCCTGGAACTGGAACTGCAGACAGCTGTGAGCTGCCATATGGGTGCTGGGAATTGAACCCAGGTCCTCTGGAAGAGTAGCCAGTGCTCTTAACCACTAAGCCATCTCTCCAGCCCCAGTTTTTTCTTCTTACTCCTCTCTGTCCCTGTCTCCTTCCCTCCTCCCCTTCCACTTCTTTTCCTCTTTTTCCTTCTCCTTCTTTGAGACAGGGTCTCACTGTGTAGCCATGGCTAGTGTGGAACTCTCTATGCAGACCAGGCTAGTTTCAAACTCACAGAGCTCTGCTTGCCTATGCTCACCATGCTGAGATTAAAGGTGTGTGCCATCATGCCCATCCCTGGCAACTTCTCATCACCCACAAGGGCATGAATGTCCTCTTTGCACCTGTTATCCTCCACACAAAGGGCTGCCCTTCACCCTGGACAGATTCGGATGACAGTCTCTTAAGCATCAGCTGTCCTGCCTCCTGTTGTATCTAACGGGACACAAGAGAAAGCCAGGTCATTGCAGCAATTCTTTCCCCTAACATTAGCAACCCTCAAAGTTAGGACACCCAGTTTCCGAAGCCTACTGTCCTGAGTGGCAAGAGCTCTAACATCTTCCCGGCCCCACCTCTGTTGCCACTGGCTTCCTCTGTCCTTGCTTTTTCAACTCTGACCTCTGGAATAGCAGAAGCCACATCCTCTCAAAGGCTTCCAATCTCCTCCTTGGTGCCTGCCACTAACAGCATGTTCAGTTTGGTGAGCTCATAGGAGGGTGAAGTGTAGGTGATACCTCTATCTTTGAGGTGGAGCAGAAAAAGGCCTATTTTCGTGGGACAATAGAAAGAATAATACATGGAAATAGAAACACAAAAAATTCCAACATAGCAGCTTGATACTTGGATAAGCACAGCCAAGAGAACTTTGAAAAGAATGGTGTGTTCTCTAGGAATTTTTAAATTTTTTATTTTGAGAGTAGCATCACCCATTGCTTCCTCTTCCCTGTGGTGATGCCTGGAGCTGAGGAATGCCTGTAACCACGTCCCAAAATCCTGGGGTGAGTCTACTTAAAGGCAATTTTGTCTTTTTCTTTTCAATAAGGCCTATTTTGCTTTTTGTAGTGTGGCTGGATTTTAAGAACGACAAGGGTAACCATGAATGCTGTCATTAAAAAACAAAAACAATTATTTTGACAAGATCAGGCACATTCAGGATGGTATGGTCAATGTCATCTTTGGGAGCCTCATCTACAGTGTGGGCACTGGTGGACCAGCTCCAGCAGCTAGAGATCAACAGCTGGCCAGGCCTGCCCTCTCCACAGCTGCTGCCTGAGCTGAGGAGGAAAAAGTCAAAGGGAAGAGGGAAGAATCTGAGGCGTCTAAGGATGACATGGGCTTTGATCTTTTTGACTAAACTTCTTTGTTTAACATGTTCAATAAAAGGCTGAACTTGGTTTTCTGTTTTGTTTTGTTTTAAACTATTTTAAACAAAAACAGCTGGAGAGCTGGCTCAGTGGTGAAGAGCACTGGCTGCTCTTGCAAAAGACCTGGGTTTGGTTCTTAGCACCCATATGGTGGCTCGCAACCCTCTGTAGCTTCAGTTCCAGGAGATTTAACGCCCTCTTCTGGCCTCTGGAGGCACAGCATGCAAGTGGGAAACAAACGTGTATGCAAAACATGCATGTACAAAACATCCCTAATAAATCTAAAAAAATTAATGGATATGAGAGAGAAAATGTGTTAAGCCTAAGTTGCCTATCTTAATATAATATTTACCCAATCTATCAATTCCCTGCAAATTTTGTAATTTCATATTCTTTTTTTTAAGAAATAAGAATGTAATTCAGATGTCTCAGCATTCTTTGGTCTTCCAGGGTATCACACAAATCACTTTAGTTGGCTCTCTTCCCTACTCCATTTCCCACATTCACCTTTTTGCCTTCTCCCTCCCCCACTCCCCAGTCATGTTATCTGCATCCTTGGGGGGTCACCAATTTCCAGCTCCATCCGTTTTTTTTCTGAAGGTTTCATTTTTCTTTACAACTGACTAAAATTCCATTGTATGCCCATACCATATTTCCGTTATCTATTCACCAGTTGATGGACATAGACATGGGTTCCAGCTTCTTGCTGTGGTAAACAGAGCGGCAATCACCATGGATGTGTAAAGTATCTGCGTTGTAGGAGACAGAGTCATTTGGGAGCAAGCCCTGGAGTGGCACTATGGTAGTTCAATCTTTAAGTATTTTTTTTTTGTGGAAAACCCCACATTGTTTTCCACAATTTGTGTTTTCATTTGGAGTCCTGAAAGCAACAAACAAGGGTTCCTTTCCCCACATCCTCTCCAGCGTTTGATGCCGTTTGTTTCCTTGATGGAGCCATTTTTGATGACGTCATGTGCAGTGTCTGTCGCATACCTCATCCACATGCACTCAACCACTGCTCTAGTCTCTTGTCTGTCTGTCAGTGCTTTTCCCTCAAATGATGCCTTCCATCTTTCTCTGCACGGTCAGCTTTGTGGTCACCAATTCCTTTACTCTGACCTGGTCGTGGAATACTTTCCCGTCTCCAGCAGTTGCAGGTTGGCTGAGCGCACTCCTCTGGGTTGACAGCTACGGTCTCTCAGAACTTGAACTGCTGTATTTCATGACCTCTTCACTTTGAAAGTTTCTGTTTTGAAATCAGCTGCTATTCTGATGGGCCATGCCTTTCTTTGTTCTGTCTGTTTAACATTTTAACCATAATGTGATATGGGGGGTTCTTTTCTGGCCCTGCCCATTTGGCATTCCATGTGCCTCTTGTACCTGGATAGCCCCCTCTTTCCCTGGATTTGGGAACTTTTCTGTTGTGATTATATTGAAAATATGTTCCCTGCATTTAGCATAAGACTCTTCTCCTCCTTCCTCCTCCTCCCCTTTCATCCATAATCCATCAATTTAATTTTCATGGTATTCTAAAGATATTTGTCTTCCAGTCATGTCTTTTTTAAAAGTTTATTGTTGTGACTGAATGATCCATTTGCTCCTACCATGTCTTTAAAGCCCTGATACCCTGCCCTCCCCTTGATCCGTTCCACTGGGGAGGCTTTCCACTGAGGTTTGCTTTGGCTTACTAAATTGTTAATGTCCAGCACCATTTCAGTTTTCTGTTCCCTCATTATTTCTACATCTTTACTAAATTCAATCTGCGTACACTGCGTCATCTCCTTTTCCTCTCAGCTATTTATATTCCTTTGGAATTTCTTCAGCAGTTCATCTGCATCCTCTTCCGTTTCTTTAAACATACTTATTACTATTATTTTGGACTCTTTGTCCAGAATTTCATCTAAGTCTCTATCATTAGGGTTCCTTCCTCTGAGTCTGGTAGTTTGGGGAGGAGACGTGTTAACTTGGGTCTTCATGTTACTGTGTTTCTGCCTTGGGTCTTACAAATCAGCAATTTGGTCAATCAGTGACATTTTTAAACTTGATTTCGTCTCATCAGTGGACTTTTGCCCTGTTCCATGGGGACTAGGTTGTGGTAGGGCTGCAGGGCTTCTGCCAACTTCTGGGCCTCCCCTGCCATGGTGGACTCTGGGACCCTTCTGGATTAGCCTTCTGGAATCATAAGCTAAAACACAGCCTTCCCTAAGCTACACTTTACCGGACTGCTCTATCACTACTGATGCCGCAGTTGAGGAGTAGGAACAGTTACCACTACTGTAGAGTGACAGCTCTCCCTCCTTGCTAGAGGGTACACAATAGTAATTTAGTGGTGGAATGAAGGCCTGTTGTCTCACATTTTATCATTTGTGGAGATTTTCTTCATGTCCATCCTTTGAACATACAAGATTTGTAAGTATTTTCTGCTTATTTTGAACCTAACTTTGTGTGCCTATGTATATGGAAAGAAAGAAATTTAGATATATTAAGAAATACCTATGAATACGTGGATTCAATTTCTTATGTGTTTTTTTTTCATTCTCTCAAAATGTTATTGCAGCAATAGTAAAATAACCCAAATAACGATTGCACGTAACAATGCTGAGGATAAATAGAGACGTGTCAGCAGTATTTGCAGATGAAAGTGAAATCTTAAAAACTGGAGACAGAGAAAAGGTAATGAGTGAGGCGGGCCAAGGAAATGGAAGTCTTTGTGCCAACAGAGGGGATGCCAGGGAAAAACAAATTAATTTTCCCCACAGGACACAGAGCAGGGCTGGGGCTCTCAGGCGACAGTCACTGGGGTTGCACATGTGTCCTGAGCAGTGAGGTGCCAACCCCTTGCTTTTTCCAATCTCTATGGATTCCACATGTTGCCCATTCTGTCTCTGTGGGGAATGGGACTTTATTGTCTTTAGAATGTGGGGGCCCCAGATAATGGGGAGAGTAGAAACAGCTGGAGGAGATGGTACTAAATTAAAGAATATGGAACAAGTGAGTACAGAACCATAATGGTCACACTGCACCTGTTCCCTTGTCCTGTTTCTACAGTATCAGCAAGAGGGTGCAGCCCAGGACCATGCAGAATATGACAGGATTCTCTGGTGTAAAAATCCAATGACCACAAATAGAAAGGCTGACAGATCCTGTGGTGAGGGCCTGTTCAACAACAACAACCACCACAGACATCCTCTCTGCTGTTGCACAGTGGAGGGTTATGTGGAACACTGAGCTTCCAGTGAGGTTGAAGTCTTGCTCTTATATCTGAATGTATAGCAACAATCCATGTCCCCTGACAGGAAAAGATGAAATATGAAGGACACAGACCAAAGAAGGAGAACCAAAATAGAAGCAAACTGCGAAGAACCTGGGGGAATAATCAATAGGTGAAAGAAAAGCATAGACTACGAGAAATGAGTAATAGGAGAGAGAAATAGTGTGTCCATCCAAGGAGTCTACATCCGACCACCGGGAAAGAGAATTATAGGAAGAAGATCACCAAAGAAATAACACTGAGTCAGGAGAGATGGCTCGGTGACTAAGAGCATTGGCTGTTCTTGCTGAGGACCCAGGTTCAGTTCATGGCAGCTCACAACTGCTGTAACTCTAGTTCCAGGGGATCCAGCACCCTCTTCTGGCCTCCACAGGCACTACACAGGCATGGCATACACAGAGTCAGGTAAAACACTCATGCACATAAAATAAATAATCTAAGGGGGAAAAGCATTGAAAGAAAGGACATTGCATACTACAGCTCGCATCTTAAGTGTGCATTTAGTGTAAGAAAAGAGGAGGGGAAGGGAGAGGTGGTAGAGGATGAGGAGAAGGGAGTGGATGGATGGAAGGAGGGAGAAAGGAGTAGAGGGAGAAAAGATGCAAAATTAAATTTCAGTAAAAACTTACTGGAAGACTTAAAATTATTTATTTGTGTTTAATGTTGTATTGAGTTAAGGTCTCCTAATGTAGTCCAAGCTGGCTAGAAACTCGCAATGTAGCCCAGGTTAGACAAAAGCTCACTATGTAGCACAGATTGGCTTTGAACATGCGGCACATTTGGGAACTGGTGAAATCTTTAAGAGGTGGGGCATTGTATGGGTCATAGGTCACGGGGAGTGTGCTCTTGAAGGCTCTGGTGGGACTCAGCCCCTTGATTTATGTCTTTTTCTTTCTAGGTATGCCTGAGATGGCTTTGCTAATCATCGATGCCGCTCAATAAGCACAGAGGTCATGGTGCCAGTCAACCATGGGTTAGAGCCTCCAAAATCCTAAGTCAAAAACCCTCTTCTCAAGAGAAGAAAAAAGAATAAAGTCAGCTTTAAAGGAAAAAAGAAACCTTCTTTTGGTACAAGGCAACTTATCCGAGCTGTTTGTTACAGTAATGGGAGGCTGAGAAGCACTGGAAGCTTATTCAGGTTAGTCATACCTCCAAAGCTTACAAGCCAGCTACGCTGATCATGAACTGACAGAATACCAGGGAGAAGAAGCAGACCCAGAAGATTCCATGGCTGGGTGGGTGTGGGTGGAAACAAGTCAAAATATCCAAGCAAAACTAGAAAATAAGACAGGAATGCTGGAAGCCAAGTGAGCATGCCTACAAAAGATGATGGGAGAAAAGCCCATGGAGTAGGAACACACAAAGTGTAAAGAAACATGACTGTATGTTTGGGAGATTACTGACAGGTATCTCAGAGGTCTTGGAGCATTTAGAGAGAAATGATTTTTGCCTCCTTTTGAAAGAATTAATTCTTACTTTATTTTTTAATTATGTGTTTATGTGTGTGACTGTGTGGGTTTGTGCACTTGAGTGCAGTTCTCGAGGAAGACAGAAGAGGGCATCAGATCCTTTGGATCTAGAGTTAACAGCTGTGAACTGCCTGGTATGAGCTCTGGGAACTGAGGTCAGGTTCTCTGCAAGAACAGTGTGTGAACTTAACTACTGAGCCATCTCATCCATCCTCAGAGAAATGATTCTCTATGCTGAGAACAGGAAGTAAGTTAAAAAGCTAAGCAGTGGCCAATGGCAAAAGAACAAGAATAGTGTAGGAAAAGATTGTTTACACAGCTTGGCCAGGCAGAAGACAATGTGGTCACATTAGTATAAACTTTCATTACTATCTAGCCAGCAGCTGTGATGTGGATGCATCCAGGAGATGGAAGAGGGAAAGTGGACAAAGGACATGTGAGAACA